>NW_006399840.1:6773614-6778964 GCF_000299155.1 Elephantulus edwardii | reverse complement strand
CAGTGCGATTGGCACAGGACAGAGCGGAGTTTAGGGCTGCTGTACATAGGGTCGCTATGAGTCGCAGGCAACTCGACGGCACATAACAACAACAACAGCATATAAAAATGTAAAGTATGTAACAATGAATAAATGAAAATCTAACTTTTCTGTAAATTTTCATTAGAAATACAATTAAAATGAAAATATTTATTAGATACACATACACACTCTACATAGATAAACCCTCAGTAACACAACCAAGAAAGCCCATTACCAAATGGAATTTTAAAATAGATTTAAGCACTACAGTTTGCAAAATATATTTTGGGATATGGGGGAATAACTCAATCAATAACTATTATCTAGCCTTATATTTGTTTGTTTGTTTTCTGTCTCTCCTACAAGAATACAAGCCTCATGAGAGCAGGGATTTCCTTCTACTATGTTCCCTTTGTTACTATGTTTGAGTTGGCATTGAATATCAACAAAGACCAGATGAGTTATGGGATGACATCATTGAGGGCATTTTGCACATGCCTTCTCATTCACTTTAGGAAGTGAATATTATTATGTAACCTTGAACGTGTCAGCAATCATGGGGATGACGCAGAGAAGGGTAAGTTTCAGAGCTGTAGTACACAGAGCTACTGTGAGTTATAGTCAACTCAATGGCATCTAACAATCCTGCCATGACCGCTACACTTTAATAATAAACACACAGAAGCCCAAGGAAGTTAAGTAAGGTGCCCTAGGTGGCATATCTAGTTGCAAAGCCAATTCAACTGCAGGTCTCCAATTCCAAAGTCTGTTCTTTATACTTCCAGCCAAGAGGAGATAAGATGCTATTTATGAAAATCTAAGTAACAGTGAAAACTGCAAATTACGCTTCAAGGCAACAAAAATAAGAGATGCTACATAGCTGGGCATGATGTATAGCTGACTAAAAATACAGAAAAGAATTTATCAAAGAGTCAATAGCTCATGATGGTCACTTTTGCCTGTAAGGTTCAAAGCTGGTGCTTCGGAGAGACTTGTGACTTAAAATATGGATACGATTAAAATAAGAAGAGAGTAATGGAATAGACATGACCTTATTCAGACAGAGAAAGAACATTACTTTAAAAATACCTGATAGTGAGTCTCTGCTTCAGGAGCTAGAAGGGGATTCTTTTCAGATATGTCTCTATTCACTAGGACTGATAGTAAAAGAACTTTATCAAAATGCCACATCAGATGTCTAGCAAAGCTGTCTGTCTGTGGAGTGGGGTGGTGGTGAGCAGCCTGCATCACAGGTCAAAAGTAAAGGCTGGCTCTGACCCTCCCATTCCATAACCTTCAAGGGGTTATAACTAGATATACCACCTCTTTCCAAGATACAGCACCTCATCAAGTACTAGGAACAGAACAAGTACTCAGGAAAGATTGGTCATTATGACCCAAACTAGATTTTAACTTCATTCATTGCCATTGAGTCGGAACTAATTCACAGCTTCCTCTTCAGTGAGTTTTCTGAGACTATAAATCACAAAGAGAATGTTGATCTTTACGGAGCCACTGGTGGATTGGAAAAGCTAGAGACCCAGCCTTGGGGTTACCAGCACAATTCCCTACAGACTGTGTCACCAGATTTCCTTAGAACAGTTTTTAAAAATATTATCAGTACATAGAATAACCTTGTGCTGAGTAACCCAAATGTATTGAGTTGTTCATATATACTAGTTTAGAATTTTAAAACAAACAAGCAAATTTCTTCTCCTTCTCTTTTCTCTTCTCTTCTCTTCTCTTCTCTTGTTGTCACTGGGTGTCATTAGCTGTTGTCATCTTTCATTAGGTGTTGTCATCTTTCCAAGAATGATGTCCCTTTCCAAGGAATAGCCTCGTCTAGCTACATGTACAAAGTTTGAAAGATGAAGCTTCACCATATTTGCCTCCAAGAAGTAATCTGACTGTACTTTTTCCAAGATGTAGCTGTTCTTTTGGCAACCCATAAGATATTACTCAGTACTCTTCTTCTCACAACTCAAAGGAATCAATTTTTCTTCTGACATCCTTATTTGTTGCCCAGCTCACTGGTGCATAGCAGGTGATTGAGAAGACTATAGCTTGAAGCAGGTATACCTCAATCTTAGCTTCAATCCTTTCTCCATTTATCATAGGGTTGACTGTTGGTCTTGTGTTTCAGACCTTTGTTTCCTTGATATTGAGATGTAATCCATACCAAAGGCTATTATAGTCTTTGCTCTTCTGTAAATGTTTCATATTCTCCTCTCATTCAGCAAGCAAAATTGTGTCAATCCTCCAATCCTCAGGACACATTCCATTTGTATCTCCTTTATTCTCTAGCAATCCTTTTCCAAAAGCATCTACTAGTTAACAAACATCAGAATGGTCAAGTGGAAGCTGAACCAAGACTTCAGAGTGTACTATTTTTTGTTATTGTTGCTATGTGTTGTCAAGTATGACTCCTAACAACCCAATGAACAAACAATATAAACACTGTCATCCTCATAATCTCTGACTCACTTAAGTCCATTGCCAGAGTCATCTTGTCAAGCCCTCTCGTTGAGGATCTTCCTCTCTCTTGTTCCTTACTCCTTTCCAAGCATGGTGTCCCTTTCCAAGAAATAGCATTTCCTAGAAACATGCCCAAAGTATTTGACACAAAGCTTCATTATCTTTGCCTCAAGGAGCACTCTGGCTGTACCTTCTACAAGACATATCTGTTTGTTCTTTTCATATAGAATCTCCAGCACTCTTCTCCAACACTAAAGTTCAAAGGCATAAATTCTTTTGTCATCTGTATTAATTTTCCAGCTCTCAGATGCCTAACAAGTGATTGAAAAATCATGGCCTGAATCAGGCACACGTTTGTCCTCAAACTGACATCATTATGCCTCAATATTTGGGATATGTCCCTAACTGCAGACTTTCCCAGTGCAATGTGTCTCCTGATCTCTTGAATGCTGATACCAAGTGTATTGATTGTGGATCCAAGTAAGATGAAGTCATTGACAGTCTAATCCTTTCTCCTTCCATCATGGTTTTGCTGATTGGTCAAGTGGTGAGGAATTTTATTTTCTTGACGTTGACATGCAACCAATATTGAAGGCTGCAGTGTTTAACCTGCAACAAGTAACCATCAGATCTTCCACACTTTCAGCAAACAATGTCATCTGCATAATGAAGGTTATTAATGAGTCTTTCTCCAATCCTAATGTCACATTTTTTCTGCATAGAGTCTAGCTTCTTAAATATTTTGCTCAGTATATAGGTTAAATAGGCATGGAGAAAAGAGAAAACTCTGACACATACCTTTCCTAATTTTAAACCATGATGTATGTATTTCCTCTCTCCATTCGCAAAACAGCGCCTTAGGCTAGGTATAGGTATTATTTGAGTACAATCAAATGTTCTGGAATTCCCATTCTTCTCAATATTAGCCATGATTTCTTATGATTTACATAGTCAAATACCTATACATAGTCAATAAGGTGTAAATAGGTATTCTTCTGGTATTCTTTGCTTTCAGCCAAAATCCATCTGACATCAGCAATGATATCTCTAGTGCCAGGGCCACTTCTAAATCCATCTTGAACATCTGGCAGTTCCTGTTTATGTTTATTCCAGCCATTTTTTTAACAATCCTCAGCAGTGTTTTACTTGCATGTGATATTAATGATACTGCTCAATAATTTCCACTTTCGGTTGCATCATTTTTCTTCAGAATGAGAACAAATATTGATGTCTACCAGTTAGTCAGCCAGACAGCTATCCTTCAAATTTTCTGGCATAGATTGGTGAGCATGTCTAGGAATACACTAGTCGTAAAAGGATTGTTAAGGCAGAGAAAGGCTGTTGAGGAGAAGTTAAAGGAGGCTTTTTGCCTGAAGGATTCCTCAGTAGTGCAAATGGTTAATGCACACTAGAGATCAGGCTGAGGTTCAAGTCCACCTAGAGGTGTCAGAAGGGGGGAAAGGCTATCTAATCTACACAGAGGTCATGGATCTCTTTGACATATGATAATTTTCCTTATTAGGAAAGAACTAGGATAGGCAGAATGAGCAAACCATTCTTTAAATATTGCTATATAGACTTTCTCCTTTACCAGTAGCTATGCTGATAGCTTTTCCCTTTTCACCTAATCACACCCAATTTCTAATTAAAAAATAATATAAATAAACATAAATATAAACATATATATAGAGAGAGAGAAGTACAGAGAGATATCTGAAGGTGGAACAGTTAAGTGTGTAGCTGCTAATGAAAAGTTCAGCATTTTGGGTACATCAGTGGCTCCTCTAGAGAACAGGCTTAGTAATCTGCTCCCACAAAGATTATAGCCAGAGCACTCTATGGATCAGTTCTACTCTGTAATGCAGGGTCAATATGAATTGGAATCAACTAGACAGCATACAACCAAAACAAGTTTTTTATAATGGATCTTTCTAAATATTGTTATATACATTAGTGGTAGGAAGTTGCACTGCAATCCCCAAAGCACACAGTTCAAATCCATCAGTAGCTCCATGAGAGAAGAATAGGCTATCTCCTCCCTTGTGATTAACTGCCTCTGTAAACTGGTTGGAGGATCAGCTATGGGTTGGTTCCAACTTGGTACATAAGAACAGCACAACCTTAAACCATCACTAATTTTCTTTTTTTCTTTGCATACCATCACTTTCTTTTTTTTTGGAGGGAGGGCAAGGGGGCAAGCAAAGCATACCATTGCAAAGAAATTATTAGTGTATTGAGGTTAGCGTAGTTGAGAGACTTTATAAAGTCCCTCTACTTGTCCTTTCTGTGCAGAAGTACCTGGCCACAGTCCTCAAATGCTGGCAGCTTGTCCTTAAAAAAGAAATAATTATTTATTAGTGCAGTATATGTGTATTATAATCAGAAATTAAAGTTGTTAGGGACATTGGTCCCAGTGGCTAGATGATCACATCTGTTAGAAATAAATCACTTTTAGAACATTGTATTAGTCTCATAGACATTCGAGAATGGGCCAAGAGAAAGGGGGGTATAAATAGGGTAAAGAAGCTAAGCTTTATAACTTGTGAAATAGAGTGTGGTCAGTATGTTGTCAACACATTACAGAGTTCAGACATCAGTTCCATATCTCCCCTTTTTGAACCCCAGGTGGCCAATTAGCAGTATGTGCTATTTATTCTTTGCAAAATACACTGGATAAATTAAATGGTTAGATTGACTAATAAGAATTCCTAACACCATTAAAAAGTAATTTAAAGCTATACATAAAAAGGAAGATCTCTAATAAAGAAAAATGCATGGACAAATATAAGAGTTAATAATAAGGTATTCATTCATGCTTGATCATCTAAATGTTTCATTCTCTATTTTTCAATTA
>NW_006399840.1:6748902-6773514 GCF_000299155.1 Elephantulus edwardii | reverse complement strand
AGAGTACAAAAATAAAAATAATAATAATAATAACAAAATGGGGAGGGGAAAGTAATATAGATGTAGAATTTAAAACTTTTGAAGTTACTACAGCTAAATTGGGACCTCTTTCCCTAGCAGATTATAAATGCACACTGTACAATGTAGTCTATTTTTAAGTGCACAAATGGAAAGGGTAAAGGAACTTTTTGCTCACAACACCGATCCAACAAAACATAAAAGCAAACAGTAATAAAGGACAAAGACACACAAAATAAAAATAAAATTATAGAAGGGAGTTGCTTCTTGTCAATAATTACAGTAAAAATTGTTGTTGTTATGTGTCATGGGGTTGGCATCAAATTATAGCTGACCCTCTACTGGGTTTCCAGAGGCTGTAAATTGCACAGGACGTGCTTTCTAATCTTTGTTCTCCGGAGCAACTGGTGGGTTTGTACTCAGTCTTTGGATAGGCAGGACAACCTTTTTCCTAATAGGCCACTAGAACTACCTATGTGTACATGTGAGATGAAACAAACTCATAGCGAACCTTCCAGTGGTTTTTCAGAGACAGTAAATTACACAGGAGAGGATTGTCCATCTTTTTCATGCAATGCTGTTTGTGGATTTGAACCATGTACCTTTAGGTTGGCAGCACAGCTCCTTACCACTATGTCTCCCTCCCTATAGTAACAATAAAGGAACTAAATGCTCCAATCCAATTATAGAGAGTAGTAGAATAAATTTTCTAAAAATATCATATGCTGTTTACAAAAGACACCTTAAATCCAAGAAAATGCAAGTAAAAGAATACGTGGGAAGAATTATTACATATAAGTAATTGCAAAAAAAAAACAGCTGAGGTGGCAATTTGAATATCGGACAAAATAGATTTTGAGACAAAATAGATTTTAAGATAAAGATCTGTCAGAGACAAAAAAAGATGGACATTATATAGTAAAAAAGTGTGAATTAATCCAGAAGATTAGGGAGTTCTTGTGGTCTAGAGAGTAAGGAATTGGGCTATCAAACCAAAGACAGGCAGTTTGAATCCATTATCAGCTCTCAGGGAGAAAGATAGACAATCTTCTCCCATGTGATTTACAGCTGTTGAAACCCACTAGAGCATCAGCTATGAGTTGGTTCAAACTCCATGACACATAACAGCAATAATAAAGAAGGTTTAATAATTATTAATATATATGAACCTAATGTCAGGACATTTAAATATCTAAAACAAGCACTGCTAGATTTGAAGAGAGAAATAGTTGGACACTTCAGTATACTTTAGTCTCATATTGGCAGAATATCTGGAAAAAATAAATTGTTGTTAAGTGCCATCAAGTTGTAAACGACTCTTAGCGACCCTATGAACGAAAGACTTGAGCACTGTTCATAGAGTTGTCAGAGGCAAGCTATTTCAGAAGTAGATGCCACTCCTGCTTCTAAGCTTGTTTTAATGAAGGAGCCCCACCACTGTCCGCCACGGGTAACTGTTACTGCATTTGGGACATCAGTATCACAACGTTTAGCATCACAGCAAACACAAGTTACCTCTGTACAGCAAATGGACAGACCAGGGCTATACCACTTTGAAGAATGTTTGACAAAAAACAATTTAAACCAGGCCTAAGCGCCACAGATTAAAAACACCCACCTTTGGCTTGGTAGCATAACTTTCCATTCACTAGGCCAACATAGCTCTCTCTTTGTTGTTGTTGGTTATTAAGTTGTCAGAAAAAAATCAATCAATAAATAAAATACCTGAATTACACTATGAATCAACTAAATTTAGATGCTGCCCTGGACGTGCTCACCAAGTTGTGCCAAGAAATCTGGAGAATGACCACTTGGCCAACTGACTGGAAGAGATCGATATTTGTTCCTATCCCAAAGAAAGGTGACCCAACAGAATGTGGAAACTACAGAACAACCTCACTGATTTCACATGCAAGCAAGATTTTACTGAAGATTATCCATAAACGACTGGAACAGCACATCAACAGAGAACTACCAGAAGTCCAGGCTGGGTTTAGAAGGGGTCGTGGTACTAGAGATATTGTAGCTGATGTTGGATGGATTCTTGGCTGAAAGCAGGGAATACCAGAGGAATGTCTATCTGTGTTTCATTGACTATGCAAAGGCATTTGACTGTGTAGATCATAACAAACTATGGCTGACTCTGAGAAGAATGGGAATCCCAGAACACTTGATCGTTCTAATGCGAAACTTATACTTGGACCAGGAGGCAGTCGTCAGAACAGAGCAAGGGAACACTGCATGGTTCAAAATTGGGAAGGGCGTACGCCAGGGATGCATCCTATCTCCATACCTTTTCAACCTATATGCAGAACAGATTATCCGGGAGGCTAGGCTCTATGAGGAGAAATGTGGGGTCAGGATTGGTGGGCGATTTATCGACAACCTGCGTTATGCAGATGACACAACCCTGCTTGCTGAAACTGAAGAGGACCTGAAGCGCCTGCTGCAGAGGGTCAAGGACTGCACCCTACAATATGGATTGAGGCTCAATGTCAAGAAGACAAAGATTCTCACCACTGGACCAATTGGCAGCATCAGGATGGATGGTGAAGAGATTGAGATTGTACACAGCTTTAGTTTGCTTGGCTCCACAGTCAACAGTCTTGGCACCAGCACCCAGGAAATGAAAAGGCGCATTGCCATGGGAAAGTCTGCTGTTAGGGACCTCTCGAAAGTACTGAAGAGCAATGGTCTCTCTCTGGAGACTAAGGTGCGTCTGATACAGGCTTTGGTTTTCACAATCACTTGTTATGCATCAGAGAGTTGGACAGTGACCAAGGAGGATAGAAGGAGAATTGATGCCTTTGAGCTGTGGTGCTGGAGAAGAGTATTGAGAATACCATGGACTGCTAGGAAAACAAACAGATTCATCCTGGAAAGGGTTAAACTTGGTGGCTCCTTGGAGGCAAGGATTCTGAGGCTCCATCTAACATACTTTGGACATGTTGTGAGGAGAGACCGGTCCTTAGAGAGGGACATCATGCTTGGGAGGGTGGAGGGACAGCACAGAAGAGCAAGGCCCTCTATGAGGTGGATTGATTCAGTGCCTGGGATAATTGGGATGGGAGTGTCAGAGCCAGTGTGATTGGCACAGCACAGAGCGGAGTTTAGGGCTGTTGTACATAGGATCACTATGAGTCGCAAGCGACTCGACGGCACATAACAACAACAACAGCATACAAAGAATAATCCACCTAAAAACAACACAATATATATCCAATCTGGAACACCTGGTTGGTTCTCTAGGATAAACCATATTTTAGGTCCTAAATCCAGTCTTGATAAATTTTAAAGAATCAAATTGATACAAAATACTTCTCTGACTACCACATGTTGTTGTTATGTGCGGTTGAGTCACCCATGACTCGTAGTGACCCTATGCACAATAACCCTGAACCCTGTTCTATCTTGAGCCAATCTTACTGTCTCTGATACATTACTCCAATTACTGTGTCAGTCCAGGATCTTCTCTCCTGAGCTGTTCCTTCACCATTCCAAACATGATGTCCTTCTCCAAGGACTGGTCTTTCCTGGCAACATGACCTAAGTATGTGAGATAGAGCCTCAAAATCTTGGCCTCCAAGTAACAGTATTTACTTAAACAGGATAAACAGGATTTATCTTCTCCAGGACACAGCTGTTTGTTCAATACGCTTCTCCAGCACCACAACTCAAAGGCATTGATTCTTCTTCTGTCCTCTTTGGTCACTGTCCAGCTCTTTGATGCACAACAGGCAATTGTGAAGACCATGGCCTGAATCAGGTGCACCTTAATCTGTAGACTGTTATTGTTTCTCTTTAGCACCCTGGAGAGGTTCCTAACAGCAGATTTTTCTAGTACAATTTATCTTTTGGCTTCCTGACTGCTGGTGCCAAGAGGGGAACCAAACAAGTTGTAATTGTTAACAATTCCAATCTCTTCTTCATCTGTCATGATACTGCCAATTGCTCTAATGGTAGGAATCTTCTTTTTTTAATGTTGAGTGAACTTCAATCCATACTGCAGGCTACAGTCTTTGGCCCTCTGAAGCCAATGCTTCAGGTTTTCTTCAGTTTCAGCAAGCAGGCTGTATCATCTGCATAACAGAGATTGTTGATGAGTCTTCCTCCAATCCTGATGCCACATTCCTCCTCATAAAGTTCAGCCTCCCGAATGATCTGTTCTGCATATAGATTAAAAGGGTGTGGAGACAGCACACATACCTGACACACTTCCTTCTTGATTTTGAACCATGCAGTGTTTCCTTGCTCTGTTCTGATGACTACCTCCTGATCCAAACATAGGTTTCACATGAGCACAACCAAGTGTTCCGAGATCACAAGGTTAGCCACAATCTGTTGTAACCCACACATTCAAATGCCTCTGCTTAGTCAATGAAACACAGTTAGACATTCCTCTGGTACTCTCTGCTTTCAGCCAAGATCCATCTGATATTTGTGATGATATATCTACTGCCATGGCCTCATCATCTAAATCTAGCTTATATTTCTAGTAGTTCTGTCAAAGTACTATTTCAAATATTTTTGGATGATCTTCAGCAGGATTTTGCTTGCATGTGGTATTGGTGATATCACTTGATAATTTCCACACTCTATCAATCACCTTTCTTTGGACTGGGAATAAATATGGATTGTTTTCAGTCAGTTGGCCAGGGACCACCACATAGTAAAGCTCAAAATCAGTAACAGGAAAAACCCTGGAAAATATATGAAAATATGGATGTTAAATAACATGCTGTTAAACAAACAATAAAACAAGGGGGAAAGATCAATCACAAATTTCTTAGAGTCAAATAAAATTTAATAGATGTTATGAAGTTAGCACTCACAGATAAACTTATTGTATTACAACTGAATCAAACAAAATAAAGAAATCCTGACAGATTATTATAAACAACAAGCTGAGTCACCTACATGAAATTGACACATTCATAAAAACACATCATCGACTTGAACTGACTCAAGAGGAAATAGAAAGCCTCCAAAGATTCAAAACATGCGAAAAGATGGAACCAGTGATCCACAGCCTCCCCAAAACAAAAAACCATCCTTGACCAGATGGCTTCACTGGGGAGTTTTTACCAAAAATTAGAGAAGAATTGACACAAATACTGTTTAAAATCTTATAAAAAAATAGAGAAGGAAGCAATATAACCTATTCCATTATGTGAATTAAGCACAATTCTGATACTCAAACTAAAGACACTAAAAGAAAGGATAACTATCGGTCAATAGATCTTATTAATATAGGTGCAAAAATCCTCAACAAAACCTAATAAACAAAAGTCACCACCATATAAAAAAATCAGTCATTGAATAGGCTCAAGTGGGATTAACTTCAGGAATTCAAAGATGGCTCAAAATTAGAAATCAATCAACAATTAACACCACATCAATAAAACAAGGAAAAGAACCATATGATCATCTTCATGAGTGTAAAAAAATCATTTGATAAAATCTAACATTGTCTTTTTATAAAAATTCCAAAGATTAAAGTAGAAAGTAAATTCCACAATATGGACTGGTACATATATGAAAAGCCAGCAACTGCCATTATGCTAAAAGGAGAATATAAGTGTTGGAGTCAGGAAGAAGACAAGTTTACCTATTTTTACCAATAATACTCAACTTTGTTTAGAAATACTAGTGAGAAGAAGCTGCGCTGTAATCCTCAAGGCACATTATTCAAATCCATCAACTCTCCCATGGAGTAAAGATGGACAACTTCCTCCAGTGAATTAATTGCCTCTGTAAGCCCACTGGAGAGTCACCTATGGGTTGGCTCTGACTTGATACACAATAACAATTAGAAGTACTAGCCAGATTCTTAAGGCAAAAAATATTATTTTTATTTTATTAGAAATTTGGAAAGTATATAAAATAACTACTCACCAATGATATGAGCACACATGAAAGAAATTTTGAAGAGTTCAAAAGAAAAAATTTAGAGCATAAAAGAATTTTGCAAAAAAAAAGAATTTACAAAGTTTCATGTGAATTATCAACAAACAAAAATCAGGTTAATTTCTGAGCACTAGCAATGAGAAATTTAAATGAAAAATTAAGGAATCAATTCCACTTATACTTCTATATGAGAGAATAAAATATCTAGGAATAAGTCTACCTAGAAACATAAAGACTTATACAATGAAAAATATACAATACCATTGAAAGAGATTAAAAATTCTTAAATAGATGAAAAAGTGTTTCATCTTAATGGATTGGAAGATTTAATATTGTTAAGATACCGATTATATGTGAAGCAATCTAATGCTTCAACAAAATCCTGCTGAAAATTCCAACAGCCTTTTTCATAGAGTTAAAACAATTCTCAATTTTGTGTGAAATAGTAAAAGTCTCCAAATAAATAAAATAATGTTAAAGAGAAGAACAAAGTAAAAGAACTCACTGGTTTTAAAATATACAACAAAATACAGCTACAGTAGCGAAGATTGTGTGGCATGGTATAACAATAAACACATAGACAAATGTATTAGAATTGTTGTTGTTGCTGGTAGACGCCTTCAAGTCAAGTACAGTCCATAGCGACTCTCTGAACAACAGAGCTAAACCCTGTTCTATCTTGTGCCATCCTCATCTCTGAAACACTTGAACCCATTGCTGCAGTCACTGTGCCAATCCATCTCATTGAGGATCTTCCTCTCTTTCACTGACCTTCTTCTGCCTTCCAACCATGATGTCCCTTTCCAAGGTATAGCCTCTCCTACCAACATGTCCCAAATATATGTGACCCCCATATCCACGGTCAAAAGGTTTGTTTTTTAAAGCTGTTGAACCCATTTATGAAGAAAAAGGAGTCTCTTCAATAATGTGTAAAGAAAAATCATTTACATGTTAAAAAAAAGAAAATTAATTCATGCTTCATTCCATACTAAAAAAAATTAAAAATTGAGAACGTAAATTTGTAAACAAAACTATAAAATTCTTAGAAGAAAAATTAGGAACAATGCTGTCAAGCCTGACTTTCAACAATGGAATATATAATATTAACAATGGATTATCCACTATAACAAAAGCAAAAATAGCAAAAGATAAGTAAAAGAGACTTTATCAAAATGAAAAACTTTTGTTCATTCAAAGATTGTACCAAAAAGTGAAAAGACAAGCTACCCATAGAAATAATTTTCAGAAATGATATGCCCAACAAAAAGCCAACATCCAAAATTGGCATACAACTTTACAATTTGGCAAGAAGTTAAACAACTATGTCATAAATTGGGCAAAGATTTGAGTAGACATTTTCCCTTTTTTCTTTTATACAACATTCATTATTTGTTGTTATTGTTTTGAGTCATCTAGTCGCCTGCAACTCATAGCAACGCTATATACAACAGCTCTGAAACCTACCCTCTCCTGAGCCAGGCTCACTGACCCCCGCACGCCTACCCCCATTGCCCTAGTTACATTATCAATCCATCTCCTCTGGGATTTCCTCTCCTGTGTCATCCCTCCACCCTTCTGAGCATGATGTCCTTCTACAAATATTTGTTAGCACTTCCTTGCTGCCAGGAGTTGTTATAGATGTTGGAGACATGAGAGAGGGCCGCACTTTCAAAAGGACCATTAAACATGATGATTGATCAACCACCTGGTGCTGGAAACGTAGGAGGGAAAAGCAGGGCATTCAAATGGTTACCATTGTTGTTGTTATGTACCATCAAGTTGCCTGCTACTCATAGTGACAACATGAGTGACAATATGTACAACAGCTCTATCCTGAGCCAACCTTATTGTCTCTGCACACATATTCCCATTAACCCAGTCACAAAGTGAATCCATCTCTTTGAGGGTCTTCCTCTCTTTCACTGTCCCACCACCCTCCCAAGCATAGCGTCCCTCTCCAAGGACTGGTTTCTCCTTACAACATGTCCAAAGTATGTCAAACAGAGCTTCAAAATATTTTTCTCCAAGGAGCAGCTTGGTTTCACCCTCTCCAAGATAAACCTTTTTGTTCTCTTAGCAGTCCATGGTCTATTTTCCAGCACCACAGCGCTCTTCTCCAGCACTACAGCTTAAAGGCATCAGTTCTCCTTCTATAATCGTTAGTCATTGTCCAGTTTTCTAATGCATAGCAAGTAATTGTGAAGACCATAGCCTGGATCAAGTGCACCTTAGTCTCCAGACTGACATCATTGCTTTTCAGTACACTGGAAATGTCCCTGACATTAGATGTTCCCAATGCAATTCATCTTGATTTCCTGGCTGGTGGTACCAAGAGTGTTGGTTGTGGAGTCAAGCAAACTGAAGCTGTCAACAATCTCAATCTCTTCATCATCTATCATGATGCTGCCAGTCATCACAGTGGTGAGAATCTTTGTTTTCTTGATGTTGAGCTTCAATCCATATTGAAGGCTGCAATCTAAACACAAAGAGGAACAATATTGTTAGCAATCAAATGGATGCAAATCAAAACCACAAAGAACTACTACTTCACTTCTACTAGGATAACTAAGATTTTAAAAATAAAATTAAAAATCATAAAATAATAAATGTTATTGAGAATGTGGGGAAAAATTGATACACTTATTCATTGTTGGAAGGTATGTAAATAAGATACAGCAACTGTGGAAAGTAATGTGTCAGCTCCTCAAAAACAAAAAATAGAGCTACTATTTTGTTAGGTGTTGTCTTGTTGGTTGCAATTTATAGTGATTATGGAATTTATCTTGCAATATGACCATTCTAACTTATATGATGTTGCTATGCTTATGGGCAAGACTATGTGAATGGGACATGTTGGCCTATTCACAAAGGGATTGGCTACTATCCATTCCACAAAGTGATTGACCAGTCTCAATAATCTACAAGGGGATTGGCTAGTTTCACCCATAAAGTGAAGAGTTCTAGTAAGAAACTGCACTGAAATCCTTAAGGCATGCAGTTATAATCCACCAGCTAATGGGCAATCTTCTCATGTGCAATTTATTGCCTCTGAAAATCCACTGGAGGGTTAGCTATGGGTTGGTTCCAACTTGACAGCACTATACAACTATTGAGACAGGAATTCTTCCCCCACCAGAAGAGATGAGATTCTTTCCAGCCAGAGAAGAAAGACTACCCCAACCCCAGAGAAATGTATGATACACTTGTGATGGCAGCAGCAGCAAAGGCTACAGTAGAGAATTGATGTGAGATGGAACTTTAGGGGTAAGACAGAGCCAATATTGATAAGATAACTGTGTTGATAACTTTGTTGGACAATTGTGGAGGAAGCCAATACTGGCAGTATTAAGAATTTGGGAATACTTAATCTACAAGGCTTGAGGCTGAGATACCTGTGTGCATATTTTGGGAGCTGTTGCAACTGTATTTTGTTATTAATCTGAATTATAATCTTTTATCTCCTCCAATATGCTTCTGTGTGGTCTGTGAGCTATCACATTGGATTTTGGATCCAACCAACAAAAAATTGATGTTGAGATGAGTGGAAGGAGGCATGGACGTGAGGGGGAATATGTCTGACCTCATTAAAATTGGTTTTGTGCTGTTGTTGCTGTGGCCAGAGATTGTTTCTCCCTGTGAAGTCAGTAAAGGTCAAATATGGTGCTCCACATGCGTCCCTTGCTCTTTTTATAGCAACTCTAAGTACACTTAGAATAAAACACTAACTGGTCCTGTATCATCCTCATATGTTTGAATCCATTATAAACCCTATCTCAGTCCATGTCATGAAAGGTCTTCCCCTATTTTTCTAAACCTCTACTTTGCCAAGCATGATGTCTTTCATGCCCAAAATGCTTGCATGAATTCTCACACTATCCTCAGAGTTTGGCTGTACTTTTTCCAATATAGATATGTTCATTCTTCTGATATGATAGTCTATGGTACATTAACTATGCTTCACCAACACCATCATGTAAATGCATCAATTCCCCTTTTAGTTTCCCTTGATCTTTGCCCATTTCTCACATGTATTTGTTGTGTACCACCAACTTGGAACGACTAAGAGCTGACCCTCCAGCAGGTTTTCAGAGACAGTAAATTGCACAGGAGAAGACTGCCTATCCTTGTTTGGATTCAAACCATGTATGTGAAGTAACTGAAAATACATGGCTTGAGTCCTCAAATTGACACCTTTACTTTTTAGCACTTTAAAAAAGACATGTTTTGGAGCAGATTTTCCCAATTAAATATGTAATTTGATTTCCTGAATACTACTTTATGAATGTTGACTATGAATTGAAGTAAAATGAAGTTCTTAAAGGCTTCCATCTTTATGTAATATTTCTTATCTCTTATTCATGTAAGAATTTATTTGTAAGAATTTTTGTTTTCTTTATTTGAATGTGTAATCTATACTAAAGACTGTAGTCTATGATCTGTGTCAATAAGTTTTTACATAATTTTCACATTTGGCTAGAAGGCTCCATCATCTGCATATCTCAGGTTGTTAATGAGTCTTCCTCCAATCTTGAGGATATACTCGTTTTAATTAAATCTGTCTTCTCAGATTGTTTAGCATAAAGATTGAATAAGTAACTTAAAAGGATACAGCATTGACTCACACAGCATTGCTGATTTATACCATGCAGCATCCCCTTGTTCTGTTCATATTATTTTCTCTTAGTCAATGTATAGTTTCTATAACCACAATTATATATCTGGAATTCTTGTTCATCCCAACTGTCTCCTCAACATAAAGAAAACAAAAATCCTCATAACTGAACCTATAAACATCATGATAAATGGGGATGAGATAGAAGTTGTCAAGGATTCTATTATACTCGAGTCCCCAACTAACACCCATACAAACAACAGTCAAGAACTGAAATTGTTTATTACATTGAGTAAATGTGCTGCCAAGGACCTCTTTAAGGTACTAAAGAACAATGGAATAACTTTAAAGACTAAGGTGTGCCTGACTTAAGTAATGATATTTTAAATTGCTTCATTAGCATGTGGACAATGAAGAAGGAAGAGTAAAGAACTGATTCCTTTGAGTTGTGTCATTGACAAAGAATTTTTAGTATATGGTGGACTCAGAGGGTGGAGGACCAAAGCCAAAAAACCCTAACCTTGTCTTAGAAGAAGTACAAGTGTCTGTAAAAAGAGATAAAACAATGACAACACAGGAACAGTTGAGTCTGCCCCCTATTATCTATAAGGGAGAACTACCAAGAGCTTCGACAACCCGAAACCAATTCCCATAAGGACAGAAATGTCCATTATGCTCCTATGCATATTTCTACCGATTCCAAAACTAAAATCTTACTGCTCTATCTAGTCCTAAATCTGTTTCAATAGGTCACAGACCACACAGAATCGTAGTCACAAATGTGGGATTGATTAAGGAAGGATTCTGAAGCATACACACACATCCTTCAGCCTTCAACCTTAGAGCGATAGGCTGTTGATACAGAGTTCTCTTAATTGTGACAACTTTGGCTTCTCCCCTCAACTTCTCTTCAAGCTTGGACAAAGGCCTCTGGTTCTGGTTCCATAGGGTGGTTGTCCCCTGTCAGCTCTGTCTCATATCAGGCCTCTGGTTCTCTGTTGCAGCTGCTGCTCATCTCCCATAGGTCTGGCTGGTGCAAGAATCTCTGGCACACACTGCAATCTTTGCTTCTTCTTTGCTGGTAGTGAGAGTCTCAAATTTCTCCTGCTCAGTCTTTTCAATTTAATGGCGAGACTAGACAATCTCCTTTTGAAAACACTAACACATCCTATTCACATACCCAGTTCATCCGTGGCAAATTCATCATCAATCAATGGTTAGGAAAGACATTTTAAACAATAAACTTGTGACACCACAGTGCCCTTGGAAGCAAGGATAGTGTCTGGAGAGGACTTCATTCTTGGAAAAGCAGAGATTCAACTTCAGAGAGGAAAAGCCTTCATAAAATAGTATGATTCAGAAACTGCAAAAATGGTCTTAAGGGAGGAAAAAATGTTCAAAATGGTTTTAATCATGGCAGAGGCTGTGGGAATTACATAGAAGTAGTAATTAGGTTCCATCCAATGCTTCTGGTTCCAAGGTTAAGGAGGCAGTTCATCAAGTCAATCAGCCACTCATTCCATCTCTTCTATATTTACTTTTATCCACTATTCTATAGAAAAATGATGGAAAGGAGGGAAAGTATAAAACAAAATTTCAAATTCTCATGAACTCCAGATATCCTGGAGCCATAAAGTACGGATACATACATGACACTGTCTTTTAACCTAAGCTATTCTGAACTGTAATAAAAATCAAAGCACAATTAGCTTTACTAGCTAAAAAAAACATAAAAGGAGTTCTGTCTAAGTGGTAAGGAATTGCACTGCTAATGCAAAGATAGGAAGTTCTAATCCACCAGTTTCTCCTCAGGAAAAAGACAGATAATCTCTGGTGTGATTTACTGCTTCTGGACACCAGCGGCAGGGTCAGCCATGGGTCAGTGCCAGATTGTCAGTACACAACATCTGCCTTGAGCACATGCTCTTTTAAGATCTATTTACATGGAATCAAATTAACAACAGTAACTTGAAAGATTATATAAAGAAAGTATATAAAAGATCATATAAAGAACTTTAGAGGATGGTGACTTTATGTTAATAGGGAAATAACTCAGAAAAAGATAATTAGTTCAATACCCAAAGAACGTAATCAGTGTTTCTGAGTTAGACACATAGAATCAATTGAATCCATGTATATTTCACAGCAAAATACAAATTAAAAAGTGAAAAATATTTCTTACTAAGGACTAGAAGAATAATAATGGTCCTTGAGGAAATCTCCCTCCCCCCCCCAAAAAAAATAGCATGGGAATTGAAAAGAAATCAGAAGAAATTAAATATAACAAATTTAAACTGGAAGCAAAGAAACAAATGGAAAATGAAAATGCATTTGAATCTGTTTGCTTCTTAATGGATGTGTTTTCTAATTCTCTCAGTTGTGTTTTCTTAAAGCATCTCTGTACAAAAGTAGAAAGACATTCTTAATGGCCTCCAGCAATTATGAGAATCATTAATATGCCTCAATGTCTCATTTTACAAGGGGTACATTTCCCTTATTTGTTACCAAGTTTGTCCATAGCAAGTTGCACTACTAACTAAAAGGCCACACATCTCCAGTGGTTCAGATGAACCAAAGACTATCCAGGAGAAAGATGTAAATCAACCTTTACAGCCTCAGAGGCCCAATCTCACTCTCATTGCCAATTCTATAATTTGTCCTCCCCTAGGTTTTCAGAGCTGTGAATTACAGGGAGGAATTTGCTGATCTTGCTCCATAGATGCTGGTGAATTCAAACTACCAGAACAGAGTGGCTGAACCACTTATAAAGTTGTTAATGGCCGTCAAGTCAACTACAACTCATAAGAATCGGGTAACAATGGATCTGAATCTCTGCTATGCTGTGGCATCCTTAATTTCTGACATATTTGAGCCCACAGTTGCAGTCACTGTGCCAATTCATCTGGTCAAGGGTCTTCCTCTCCTTCACTGACCGTTGTCTTTCCAAGCATAATGTCCTTTTCCAAGGGTTGGTTACTCCTAACCAAATGTCCAAAGATTGAGACACAAAGTTTTGCTACCCTTGCTTCTAAGGAGCACCCGTTTGTACCTTCTCCAAGACATATTTGTTTGTTCTATTGGGAGTCCATGTGGCGTTTAGTACTTTTCTCCAACAACACAACTCAATGACATCAGTTCTTCTTTTGTCATCCCTATTCATTGTCCAAATTTCAAACACATAGCAAGTAATTGAGAAAAAAACATTGTTTGTATCAGGAACAAGTCCTCAGAACTTTCTCAGAAACCCTTAACCAGCTAAACCCTTAACTAGCTATTATTCTAGTCCTTAGTAAGAAATTTTTTTACTTTTTTAATTTGTATTTTGCTGTGAAAATACATGAATTCAATGATTTCTAGGTGTCTAACTCAGGAACATTGATTACATTCTTTGAGTATTGAACTAATCATCTTTTTCTGAGTTGTTGTTTCCCTATTAACATAACATCACCACCCTCTCAGTTGATTTTGTTGTTAGGTGCCATTTCACACTTCCTGACAATTTAGAGCTTACTGTGGCAGTCGCTGTCAATCTACCTAGTCAAGGGTTTTCCTCTTCTTTATCTTTCTGAGAATCATGTCCCTCCCCATTGAATAGCCCCTCCTAAGAACATGCTTGAAGTATGTGAGGTGAAACCTTATCATTCTTGCCTCCAAAGAGCACTCCAGCTGCACCATCTCCAAAACATATCTGCTCGTTCTCTTGTCCATCCATGAGATATTCACTGTTCTCCAACACTGCAGCTCAAAGGTGTCAATTCTTTTTCTGTCATCCTTATTCATTGTCCATAGCTAGTCATCAGAAAGATATAGTCTGAATCAGACACACGTTAGCCCTCAAACTGATATCACTACTCCTCAATAATTTGGAAAGGTCCGTAACTGCAGATTTTCCCAGTGCAACTCATCTCCTTATTTCCTGACTGTTCATACCAAGAGTGTTAATTATGGATCCAAGCTGTTGATCGCTTCAATCTCGTCTCCATCCATCCTGATGCTCTCTGTCAATCCAGTGCTAAGAATCTTCATTTTCCTGACATTGAGATTCAATCTGTACTGAAGGCTGCATTCCTTGATCTTTTGCAACAAGTGTTTCAAGCCATCCTCACTTTCAGCAAGCAAAGTTCTGTCATGTGCGTAGCGCAGGTTATTGATGAATCTCCCTCCAATCCTGATGCCACACTCCTCCAAAGAGAGTGCAGCTTCTCAGATAATTCACTCAGCATACACAGGTTTAGTTGTCAAGAAATCTAAATTGGAATAGACTTGAATTTTTAAATTTGAGTGAAGTGAAACAATAACAAGAATGGACAAACTGTATGTCAACACCCTAGAATGAGAGACTTGAATTTGGAGCATTTTCAGGAATCTAGTGTGGGAGATTAGATTTTTCCAGAAATGTGCAGAGATGATACACATGAAAGTGGTGCAGTTGGCTGCCTTATTCAAGTGGGGCACTGTCATTTCTAACTCTACAAATCAATAGATTTGGTTGTTATGCAATACAAAGGATGTCCTTGTTTTCTAAAAGAAAGATTAAGTTTCTAGAAAGAAACTCATATATTTTGTGTTCCAGCTATCATTCTACTTCCCTTATATTTTACAAATTCTGGTCTATTGTGATTTTATTATTTTTAAGCCATGATTGAACTTGGAAGAATAGCTTTAGAGCCCTTGCTAAAAGAAACAACTCTGTTGGGCTCTCGTTCCTTGAAAACCAAACATATAATTTTAAAAACAAGTGTTTCAGTAATCAATGCATCAAAAGAAAATTATTGTTCTGGCATTTCTAGACACACGAGTATATTCATTGGAAAAACCTCAACAGCTCATCCAGAATGTCTAGAAGCCCTTTTTTTCCATGAGGAGACTGTCCTCTGGTAGATCGGTCTATATATCACCTATGACTGTTAAGACAGTGAAAACATCTTTGTATCAAATTTTTGAGCAATTAAGATGCACCTGAGCAAGGGTTTAAAAAAAATTCATTTCCTCTTCTCATACTAGAACAATTGCAAGTGTAGAAGTGGCCATAGTTCACCGTAGTTTTCTTTTTACTGCCATATTATCCCCAGTTGGGGGATATATCTGAGCATTTCATGTGTCCTACTTTTAAAATGCCCAGATGGTGACTACGTGCTCTGGTTTAAATTGGGCAGCCCTCATCCTTCATGTTTCGTATTCTGCCTAGTTATCAGGGAGACATGAGACAAGGAAAATTCTTCCATTTTTCAGATTCTATTCATCTGTTTCTAGTCACCCACAGTGAATGATGCACTTGCTCAATTGTGAAGATGACAGTCACCATGATAACTGAACATTGCTTCCCTGGGACGAGGAGTTCCCTGGGTTCCCATAGCTACCTGCTTCACCCCCAGCACACAACCTTTGCCGTGTAACTGATGATTTGCAATCTTGTAAGTAACACGGGAGTGAGAGGTAGTGGAAATATGTTATACCTTGCAGAAACCACTTATATTTGCATTGGTCTTCTTCTCTCTAGTCTTTAACAAAAAATTTAAATCAAATCATTCAACCTGAGTATCCGGTAAAAGATTTACTAAAATAAATATAGCACTATAGCTGACTTAAATAGCCAAAGTGCATAACAGAGGTTGAATGTGATTTTTATGACATTCACATTTTATAGGTCTTTTGTCTCCAACTATATTCTTTAAAGAGCAATATGAGCAATGATTGTTTATTTTTGTCAAAATAGTCCACATTTTCCACTGGGAAATTAGTCAAGAGGATGAGATTTAATAGAATAAAAGTTGCCTCTGAGCATTTACTTGCCAAAAACAACTTGGTCACTTCCAAGACAACAAGCTTAAATTGAGTTACTTGCTCTTATTTCAGAACACTTGTAATAAAAAATTACCTGATTCCATTTTCTTTTTCAGAAAGGACAAATTTTTGATTCTGTTTTCTTTCTTACTGTACTGAAGGAAGAATTCAAATATTAATGTGGGCCAATTCTCTCCAAACTTCTTAGAATGTTCACTCCTACAGATCATAAATTATAGGAGTTATGTGCGTATTAGGGAGCTCTGGTGGCCTAGTGGCAAGAAGATGCGCTGAAATTCCAAAGGCATGCTGTTCTAGGCCATCAGCTGCTCCACAGAAGAAAGATGGGCAATCTCCTCCCATGTTATTACTGCCTTTAAAAACCCACTGGAGAGTCAGCTATGGGTCAGTCCCGAGTCTACAACACACAACAACAATGTATGTATATTGACTTACTTATTAGTTACATTCATTCATTATGTTCTAACTAATGATATATAATGATTCATTATTTATACTATAAAACAGAGGTTTAAAAAGCAGTATGTGTAGTTAATATTATTAATGAAGTACTTTATTAATCGTCAGTTCATATTTTATCATCAATTATCATAGAAAGACACACTGTACATTTATGAAAGATTGTTATTGTTGTTGTTAGGTGCTATTAAGTTGAATGCCACTCATAGCAAACCCATGAACAACAGATCTGAATTCTGTCCTATCCTGGGCCAATCTCACCATCTCTGATGCACTTGAGCCCTTACTGCAGTCACCGTGTCAATCCATCTCATTGGGGGGGGGGGTCTTCCCTTTCACTCACCCTCTAATCTTCCAAGCATGATACCCTTTTCCAGTGAATAGACTTTCTTAGTAACATGTCCAAAGTATAAGAAACAAAACTTTGTAGCCTTGCCTCCAAGGAGAACTCCACTGTACCTTTTATTTTGGCAGGCCATGGGATATTTAAAACTCTTCCCCAACAGCACATCTCAAAAATATCAGTTCTTCTTTGGTCATCATTGTTCCTTGTCCAGCTCTCAAATGCATAGCAAGACCATGGCCTGAATCAGGTGCACCTTGGTCTTCAAACTGACATCATTGCTCTTCAGCATTATTCACTGTTAATATTAGATGACAATTTTTCCAAGTGAGCCTCATTCTACTTTCAAAGATTTGTTTCAGCTTCCAGTCAAATAAGGAACCATGGTGATAATAGTGCATTATGAAGTAGGCTGCTAACCGAAAGTTCAGCATTTATAATCAACCAGCCATTCTATGGTAAAAAGATGTACCATCTTATCCTATAAAGATTTAGAGCCTCAGAAACCCAGCGGAAGGTCACCATGAGTTGGAATAACCTCAACTATAACAGGTTTGGTTTAGGTGTGGTCAAATATGATCAGACCAGCATTGTTTATACATCAAGCTGTGCCTGATAAAAAAAAAAAAAAGCTTTTATCTTAAGTAAAAGGTATATTCAAGATGACCATTTTCTTATTCTTTGTTTGTGTTTATATTATTAGTATTATATTTTAATCGTGGCTTTTCATTCTTTCAGGAATCTCAAAACTCACTCATTTTATAAAAGATACTGTAGTTAAAACAAGATAATACAATCCGTAAGTCCACTTAACAGGGAACCATAAAATGTAATATATTACACTATGCTCAAAACAACAAATAAAATGAGATTAATACTGCCAGTCGCTTCCTTTTATATACTTCCACTCTCCTTTTAGTATACTTCTGTGC
This sequence comes from Elephantulus edwardii, assembly GCF_000299155.1. Lineage (NCBI taxonomy): Eukaryota > Metazoa > Chordata > Mammalia > Macroscelidea > Macroscelididae > Elephantulus > Elephantulus edwardii. The sequence continues at coordinate 6,755,438 of NW_006399840.1, read as the reverse complement.
TTTATATGATATGTGACCATCTGACATACAGACTGCATAGAGATGTTAGTATCACTTTTATTCTAAGTAATACTAGAGCTTAATTTCTTATTTTAAAAGAATTATTATGAACACTGAAAAATACACAATTTAGTTCCAATATTTTCTTTCTGCATTCCAACAGTTCGTTTTGTGTACCCATAGCACACTGATCATGAAAAACAGCATTTGCAATATGAACGACAGTGTGGATGCATAATATAAATTCATAAACCATAGAGAAAATTCTTAAAAAATGTATAGTCAAGATGTTGACTTCTAAGTCTGGGATAATTGGAAGTATTTCTAGAGCCAGTGATTTACCTACACATTTGACAAATATGTATAGATGTATTATTTTTTATAATATTAAGTTACAGCACTAGAAAAGAGTCTTGTATTAATAAACAATAGCAATCACACAGTGATCTTTATAAGCATACTTTGGTTAAGACAGTGTAACTTGTGTGGTAGGTCCCTACATAATGATTAGGTGACCCTTTAACCAAGCCACATCAATTGCTTTGACCAAATATTAACAATTTAATACTGTTATTTCTTCTGTTTATTAGTTGAGCACCGTAGGCATAGAACAAGGTCACAAGTTATCATTTAGCCATGTATGTATTTATTAATTAATTCATTTACAGTCATGATTTAGGCCTTCAGGAATGTACTTATTCATTCTGTCTTTCCACAAATATTAGCTGATTACTATCTGAGGTTTCCAAAAGATAGAAGAATTAAGAGGAGATAATAGAAGGATGTCATAAGAATTCAACAAGAGACACCAAAAGTATTTCTGAGAAGTGAACTATAATAAAATTTATCCATTGATTTGTCCAACTAATATTTACTGAGCAGTTAATAAATGCCAATGTAGAATACAGCAGTAAATAAAGTGATACCAAATTTTTCTTTCATAGATAAGTTAGTAGGGAGAGGAAAACATGAATCATATATGGAATTTAAGGGCTGTGGATTGAATCTTTGGGATATTCTGTTAGCTTGTGGGTCAGGGGCTATTGATTATTATGTATTGTTGTTGTTGTTGTTATGTGCCATCAAGTGGCCTGTGACTCACAGAGACCCTATGTACTCCAGCCCTAAATCCTACTCTATCCTGTGCCAATCTTATTGTCTCTGACACACCTAATCCCCATTATCCCAGTCACTGAATCAGTCCATCTCGTCGAGAGTCTTCCTCTCTTTCAATGACCCTCCACCCTTCCCAGCATGACTTCCCTCTCCAAGGACTGAAACCATCTTGCAACATGTCCAAAGTATGTCAGACAAAGTTTCAGAATCCTTTCCTCCAAGAAGCAGCCTGGTCTCACCCTCTCTAGGATGAACCTGTTTGCTCTCCTATACAGTCCATGGTATATTCAATACCTTTCTCTAGCACCAAAGCTCAAAGGGATCAATTCTCCTTCTATCATCCCTAGTCATTGCTCAGCTCTCTGTTGCATAGCAAGTAATAGCAAAAAGTATGGCCTAGACCTGGTGACAGTCTCCAGACTGACATCGTTGCTCTTTTGTACTTTGGAGAGATCTCTGACGGTAGAATTTCCCGTTGCAATTTGTCTTTTAATTTCATGGCAGCTGGTACCAAGAGTATTGATTGTGGAGCCAAGCAAACTAAAATTCTTAACAATCTCAGTCTCTTCACCATTTATCATGATGCTGCCAATCAGCCCAGTGGTGAGAATCCTTGTTTTTTTGATGTTGAACTTCAATCCATTTTGAAGGCTGTAGTCCTTGACCTTCCACAGCAAAGGCTTCAGGTCCTCCTCAGTTTCAACAAGCAGGATTGTGGCATTTGCATAATGCAAATTGTTGATGAGTCATTTATTAGGAGTTACATTTTTTAATTTTTATTTTATTTTGGTTTGTATACAAATTTAATGTACATGGTGTTTCACATTATCTTTCACTCATTCACATTGTGTTTCATATAATCATTCCCATTCATTATGTTTTATAAAATTAATAATCATTGAAGGAGTAGCAATTTAATGTAGGCAAAGCAAAGAAGGTTTCATGAAATAGGGACATTGGAACCCAGATCTGGAGGAGGAAATGAGAAAAGCATGTAGTTATCTGGAAGAAGGTATCTTAGAGTAGGAGCTAGCAATGTTATTTAGATTCTGAGGTTCAGCTGTCTATATTTGGTTCCTAGGGATCCAGTTAATACCCAAGATTCATCAACATGAAGTGGCCTTCACACAAATGCCCTACTATTAAGTTCATTTCATAACGACTCTATAGCACAAAGCAGTACTTCCACAAAAGCTTTCAGAAGCAGATTGTCACATTGTTTTCCTCCAAAGTAAGTGGTGGTTTTAAACTGCTGACATTTTGGTTAGTAACCTAGGGTTTTAAACACTTTGCCACCAAGGCACTCTAAATAGACCGTTTATTCCATTTACTGCCGTCAAGTCAATTCTGATTCGTGGCAACCCTGCATTAGGATCCAAGGCTGTAAATCTGAACAAGAGAAGACTGGAATGTCTTTCTCCAGACAAGGCACTAGTGGATTCTAACCTCTAAAACATGCAGCCTTTGGCTTAATGAAAATGCTACATGTTATGGACTACATCTTCAGAACTCCTTTAGTAGATTATTTTGTTGTCGTTGCTGTTGTGTGCCTTCAAGCAGAAACTCACCAGAGGCAGTAAATCCAATGGGAGGTGAGTGCCCATCCTTCTGAAAAGCATCTGATGGATTCAAACCTCATGCCTTTAAGATTGCAGTGCAGCAACTTACTATTAGACCACCAGAGCTCCTTAAATAGATTATAGTGGAGTTGTTGCTGTTGTTAAGTGCTGTTGAGTCACTTGAGACTCATAGTGACCCTATCTATAACAGCTCATTGTCTCTAATATACCCACCCTCTCAGTCACTGAGTCAGTCCATCTCATCCAGGGTTTTCATCTCCTGAGCTGTCCCTTCACCCTCCCAAGCATGATATCCCTCTCCAGTGATGGGTCCTTCCTTGCAACATGCCCAAAATATGTCAGATGGAACTTCAGAATTCTTGTCTTAATGAAGCAACCTTGTTTCACCTCTGCAGAAGGAACCTGTTTATTCTCCTAGCAATTCATAGTATATTCAATACTCTTCTCCAGCACCACAATTCAAAAGAATCAATTCTTCTATCATCCCTAGTCATTATTCAGCTTTCTGATGCACAGCAAGTAATTGCAAACATCATGGACTGGACCAGGCACACCTTAGTCTCCAGACTGACATCGTTGCTTTTCAGTACTCTGGAGAGGTCCCTGACAGCAGATTTCCCAGTGCAATTCCTCGTTTGTTTCCCTGGCTGCTGGTACCAAGAGTGTTGACCATGGCCCCAAGCAAGCTGGAGCTCTTAACAATCTCAGTCTCTTCACCATCTGTCATGATGCTGCCAGTTAGCCCAGTGGTGAGAATCTGTTTGGGGTTTTTTTTGTTGTTGTTGAGCTTCAAACAATATTGAAGGCTGCAGTCCTTGCCCTTCTGCATCAAGTGCTCCATGTCCTTCTCAGTTTCAGCAAGCAAGGTAGTGTCACCTGAATAATACAGATTGATTAGCCTTTCTCCAGTCCTGATGCCACATTCCAACTCATAGAGCCCAGCCTGCCCCCCAGATGAACTGTCCTGCATATAGATTGAAAAGGTATGGAGATAGGATGCATCCATGGTGTAGAGCTTTTCTCATTTTGAACTATGCAGTATTTCCTTGCTCTGTTCTGATGACTGCCTCTTGGTCCAAGTATAGGTTTTGCATAAGCACAATCTTTTCACAGTTAGCCACAATTTGTTGTGATCCACTGAATCAAATGCCTTTGCAGGATCAATGAAACACAGAAATTTCTCTGGTACTCCCTGCTTTCTGGTCTCTGTACTTGTTCATTCTATATGCAGAACAAATCATTCTGGAAGCTGGACTTTATGAAGAGGACATCAAGATTGGAGGAAGACTTATCAACAACCTACATTATGCAGATGACACAACCTTGCTTGCTGAAACTGAGGACCTGAAGTGCTTGCTGCTGACGTTCAAGGACTGAAGTCTTCAATATGAATTGAAGCTCAATATCAAGAAGACAGAGATTATCACCACTGGGCCAATTTGCATGACTGTGATAGATGGAGATGAGATTGAGGTTGTTAACAATCACAGCTTACATGGTTCTACAATCAACACTCTTGACACCAGCAGTCAGGAAATCAAAACATAAATTGCATTGAGAAAATCTGCTGTCAGGTTCTTTCCAGAGTACAGAAAAGCAATGATGTCAATCTAAAGACTAAGGTATGCCTAATCCAGGCCATGGTCTTTGCAATTATTTGCTACACATCAGAGAACTGGACAGTGACTAAGGATGACAAAAGAAGAATCAACGCTTTTGAGTTGTGGTGCTGGAGAAGTGTCTTGAACATACCATGGACTGCCAGGGGAAAAAATATATCCACCTCGTACATGATGAAACCAAGGGTTTTGAAGCTCTGTCTCACTTACTTTGGGCACGTGGCTAAGAGGAACCAATCCTTGTAGAAGGACACTCAGAAAAGTGGAGAGACAGCACAGGAGAGGAAAACGGGGGATGAAATGGATTGATACAGTAACGGTGGCCATGGGGTTTGGTGTGTCAGAATCAGTGAGACTGACTCAGGACAGGGTAGGCTTCAGAGGTTCTGGGCATGGGGTCGCTATGATTTGCAGGCAATTAAACAGCATATAACAACAATAACAACTCTCTGCTTTCAGCTAAGATCCATCTAACATTGGCTATAATAATATCTCTACTGCCAAGACTCTTGATCTAGTCACTGGATTTGAGGTGGCCATAGACTGGTCATTTGTAACCAGAGACTACCTGTCATTGGTCTATTTCATACAGAATCTTTCGACTATTATAACATAAAAATGGAACTTTTAGATGATTCAGAACACTTTCTTAAGTGTCAGTTATGAGTTAGTTTCCATTGTTATAGGCATCTCCTTTGACCCTCACACAGCCCCATGAGAGTGATGTTGTCATTGTAAGTACGGTCTAATGAGAACTAACCATAACTGATCCTCCAGCAAGATTTTAAAGGCAGTTAATCATGTGAAAGGAGATTGTCTATCTTTCTCCTGTGGAGCAGCTGGTGGATTCCAGCAGCCTGCCTTTGTTGGCAGTGCAACTTTTTCCCACTATGCTACCAGTACTCCTTTGGGATGATACTAGCAAATTAGAAAATGAACATTTTTTTAAAATAATAATTGATTTTCCTAAAGTACCACCAGTGTGAGTGGCAGAATCTGTATTTGAACTCAGGTCTATCTGATCCCAGCCTATTAATGGTGTAATTAAAGCACCTAGACTCAACTCAGAGATTTTCTCACTCTACAAACATGAGCCTTCCCAGAAGTTGTTTCCTGCACATGAGACCACGTGTGCCTCTGAGGTAAGACAAGTACCACGATAGATGGTAGAACAGTTAATAATGTATTAAAAATGGCAAACTCACAGCACACTTTACTCAGTGAGAACTTTTCCCCCAGTTTGTCTAAATGTCTAATCAAAGTGACTGTGCATAATTAAAATCTTTGATTCCCCTAAATGATAATAAGAACATGATGTCTAGCTCTTAAAATAGACTTGTTTTGTTATTTTCAATTAGGTACACTTAAGCGCATTTTCTCTTAAGTGTATTGACTATACCATGATCGTTTCTTTTTGTTTCCTTTAAAACGCAAATAAAAGAAGATAATCAATAGATAATAATCTAAAACTACAGGATTTACAAGTTAATAAACTTGAGTTAATAGATGTTCCATAAATAAGCCCTCAATGCTGAACCTGACATAATTTGCTTTGCATTAAACTGGTTGACTTAATGCTTTCATTTAATTCTGATATTAACTGAAAAAAAATAAAAAAGAAGAAAATTTAAATCTTATTATATTAAATATTAAAATGTTTTGAAGCAACAACTTAATATCATGTCAACACTGCTTAACTTTGCCAACTCTATATACTAAACCACAAAGATTCTTATTGCTGTTGATCCAATTAACTTCTTTAGAGCCAGGGCCCAGTGAATTATGAAAGTTAAGTTTCTCAGTAGTTTATCTACAAGAGCAGCTTTTCTCTCAGTCTCTGCTGCTATCAGATTTTAGCAGCATAATGTCTGCTTTGCCTGACTTATAGTCAAACTTTTGAAGTTTTTACTTGAAAAGCAATCCTTCTACTTTTCTTGAGATTAGCATTCAACTTCTGAGAAAGCAGAATACTAGTCATGTTGAAGTCCAAGAGCAAAGGATTTCCTGGTTCCACAGGAGGAAGATGTGATAAGTTATCTAGATCGAAGAAGGCATTCTGGGTCCCAGAGTCTGGAGTTATTAGTGAGGGTAGTAAAAAATATTTACACATACCTTTAATTTATGAACACAGACTCCATAATCAGAATCTTGCGTTAAATTCTGACCTTCCCTCTTGCAATTTTACATTATGGGAAATTCGCTTCAACCCTCTTTTCTTTTT
>NW_006399840.1:6744470-6748461 GCF_000299155.1 Elephantulus edwardii | reverse complement strand
ATGGGCACTTAGGTTGTTTCCAACTCTTTGCTATTGTGAACAAAGCCACAATAAACATGGGTGTGCATATATCTGCTTGGGTGGCAGTTCTAGTTTCTTTAGGGTATATACACAGTAGTGGAATTGCTGGGTCAAATGGTATTTCTAACTTTTTGAGAAAGCATCATGCTGCCTTCCATAGTGGTTGCACCATTTTACACTCCCACCAACAGTGAATAAAGGTTTCAGTTTCTCTGCATCCCCACCAACATTTGTTGTTTGCTGTTCTGTTAAATTTTGCCTTTCTTTCTGGAATGAGATGATTTCTCATAGTTGTTTTCAACCATTTTTTTCATCAATTGTTGTTAGGTGCTGTTGAATCAACTGTGACTCATAGTGTTACATCAATGAACATCAATTACCTTAATGAAAAAATAAGCATAATTGTTATTTCTGTCTCATGAGGTTGTTTTAAGGTTTAGACAATTTAATACCTATAAATTACTTGAAAAGTTCTTGTCATATAGTAAATATTTACTGTTGTAATCATTTGATATACTCTTTGAAAAAGAATTAAAGACATAAAGAATTTTCAGACTAGTAATTTCAGACACCAAATGTAGTGGTCACATATGTTCTTTAGAAAAAAACACATGCTCAGCTAAAACTCTGATATGACCCATCTCACCATATCATTGTGAATTTTGTTTCCGAGTGTTTTTCATCATGTCATTCATTGTAAGCTCTAATACAGCCCGAGTGACATTATGTTTTGGTCAGCCCTTAACTAGACCAGCTTTGGCTTTCTGGTCCAATTGTTTTTGTCACCAAGAGCAAGTCAAAGACATCTGGTGTACTATATGTTGTGTTACCAATTATATGGGAAGCAGTTGGAATCTACCATCTGCTCTGTCAAAGAAAAATGGGAAGTCTTCTCCTGTAAAGATTTACAGCTTTGGAAACCCAGTAGAGGGTTGCTATGAGTTAGAATAAATTTAAAACCGGTTGGTTTTATAGTAAATACCAAGAATGTTGTTGTTAAGTATTACTAAGTCAATTTCAACTCATGAAGACAGTTTGTGACAGAATAGACGGCCTTACAGGACTTTTAGGCTGTAATCTTTACGACAGCAAGTCTCTAAATCTTTCTCCCTTAGAGCCACTGGAAAGAATTGAACTACCAACTTTTTGCTTAACAGCTGAGAAGTTAACCATTGAACTATCAAGGCACTGGTTTTTTACATAAGTTTATATACTCAAAAAGGGTACTTAAAAAACAGAGCATGAAAATGTCATTGATTTTGTAATGAGCATCTTCCACATTTTACGATCTCTAAAATCAGGGAAGAAAGCTCTGGTAACCTAGTGGGTAAGAAGTTGTGTTGCCAAACCCAAAGCAGGCAGTGCAAATTCATCAGCTTCTCCATGGGAGAAAGACAATCATTCTCTCCCTGTAAAATTTACAGCACATAAAAATCCTCTGGACTTCAGTTCAGTTTTGACTTAATGGCACACAACAACAAATCAAGGTAAGAAGTTCTGGTGGCCTAGTGGGTTAGGATTTCTGCTGCTAATTCAAAGGTCAGCAGTTTAAATCCATAAGGGGGAAGAAGGGCAATCTCCTTCCAGCCTTTGAAAAGCCACTGAAGGGTCTGACTCAATGGCAATGAGTTGAGTTGCATCAACAATCAACGCATAGTAACTATGTTGTTATTGTTATGTGCCATTGAGTTTGTTGCAACTCATGGCAACCCTATGTACAACAGCTCCGAACCCTGCTTTATCTTGAGCCAACCTTATTGTCTCTAAGATACCCACCCACATTGTCCCAGTCAGTGAATCAATCCATTTCATCCAGGGTTTTCCTCTCTTGCACTGTCAGTCCACCTTTCCAAGCATGATGTCCCTTTCCAAGTAGTGATCCCTCCTTGAAACATGCCCAAAGCATGTCAGAAGAAGATTTAAAATACTTGCCTCCAAGGAGCAACCTGGTTTCACCCTCTTAGGTTTAATCTGTCTGTTCTCCTAGCAGTTCATGGAATAATACTCTTCCCTAGCACCACAACTCAAAAGCATCAATCTTCTCTTCTCATCCCTAGTCATTGTCCAGCACTCTGATGCATAGCAAGTAATTGCAAAGACCATGACCTGGATCAGGCACACCATAGCCTCTAGACTGACATCATTGTTCTCAGTACTCTGGAGGGGTCCTTGACAGTGACCGCAGACAATAGTTATTATTTGCTTGTCATCTCTGTGCCTCCACAAACTTGATCAACGCCATTCATTCTCTTATCACTTCAGTTGTGTTGCTCTCTTGGTACTACACTGATTGGGTTTAATTGCCACTTAAAATGTCTTCAGGAAGATTGTACCATGAGTTGGCATTAAAATAAAAAGTTATTGTAAACACAAAAAGGCACAGAAGCATCCATTTAATATATGATAAAAATATACGCTTCAATAAATCTAAGCAGTCTTTTAAAAACACAAAATTAAAAATACAAGTAATAAAAAATTATACCATCATTCAGTTGGAATCTTTCTTTTTCTTTCTTAGTGATACAGAATGTAACAGTGGTTATAATACATGGAATTTTCAGTTTTTTTAAAAAAAATCCCTAAAATTATTTCATAATAGGAACTTTAAAAAAACAGCTAGCATATTGTCCATGAGATAATGTATTTAAATAAAAGATAATTTAGTCAGTCAGCAGACGTCTATTGAGCACCCATATGGTGCCACACACATTTTGTATCCCAATCCCTGTCCTCTAAGAGTTCAAGGTCTAATGAAGAGGAAAGGCACATAAACAGATGATTATACGGTAGTACAAAAGTGCAGCAGGCAAATCAGAGAATGGAGAAGCGGAGTGAGTGCTTTGGCGGGGGCAATCAGGAAGCTCTTCTAAGTGGAGAAATGTTTAACTCAAGTTTTTAAGAATAGTCAGGAGTTACCAGGGAAAATCCTGAGCAAAATGAAGGCTTCATTAAAGAGCAAGATATAATCAGAATGTGCTGAGCCATGTAGCTGGAGAAGCACGGCGGTTTTGAAACAGGGGCAAAAAATGGAGAAGCAAAGGATGAGGCTAGAGTGTTAGGAAATCTAAACCACAAGTACTCCCTAGCCAGATGCAAGCTGGGAATCCTTTAACATTTCAATTTCAAAAATAGCAACGGGAGTCTTCCACTTGGCGATGGCAGTGAAACAGGATATGAGAGAGCAAGTGATATTCGAACGTTTTCAAGATTTTGGCCTAGAAAATTAACTATTGATAACAATAACTAAAAGGGTTGTCTGCTAACCAAATAAATGCACCCAAAAGGTGCCTTAGAAGGAAGACGACAAACTTCCAAAATTCTGGTCCCTGAAAATCCTGAAGCACAATTGTAGAAAAGCTCCCTATAGTGAAACACCTTAGGATACCCAGAGAAGCCTTTCACTACAATCTGCCACCTTTTATAATTTATGCCATAAAAAGAGATGGTGGTGCACAGGATTTCATGTGCAGCTCCCTCTCCTCCACAGCACACAAACCAAGGACAGCAAATCCACTGCCAAATTAACAACCAATCAGATCCTTTCTTTCCAAAGGCACACAGCATCAGATGGCCATACTTACGAAAGCTGTGTGCTGTGGTGGATGGAAATCAAGTGCCATAGAGTTGACTCACAACACCATGAACAGCACATCTGGACTTTGCCCCCTCTGCTGCCCTGTCCTCACCATCTCTGATCTGTTTAAGCCCATTGTTAAAAGAGTTCTCCTTTCTTTCTCTGACCTTTATCAGCATGATGGTTTATTTGTTTTTTCCAATAATTGGTTGTTCCTAACAACATGCTCAAAGTAGGTTAAGAAACTGAGGAAACCAAAGTTGGGGTCAGAAGGCAGGCTGTCAGCTTGCATCCTGGAAGAGTAAACTTTGAATTGGTAGCCATGTTGAGCAATAAGTAAAAAGAGAAATCATGTTAAAGATTGTCAATATAACTAACATAAAAAAAAAAATACTA
>NW_006399840.1:6738182-6744263 GCF_000299155.1 Elephantulus edwardii | reverse complement strand
AAGAAAGAAAGAAAGAAAGAAAGAAAGAAAGAAAGAAAGAAAGAAAGAAAGAAAGAAAGAAAGAAAGAAAGAAATATATGTAGACTCAGAAATATACCCAGTTTTCAAATTTCAAAGTCATAATTGTACTTCATATGCTTAAGGTTCTAACCTCTAAATTGCCATTTCTTTTCTTAAATTAGTGAACTAAATTTCTGTTTGCTGTAACTAAAGTTAGAGTCATGACTAAACTATTTCTTACCTTTCCTAAAATACAGAGTTTAGGACTTTGTGTGTCATATTTTTTACTGATCCTTATATTAATGAAATCTCTATTAAATTGACTTCATATTATTTGGTACTTTTAAACTGGTCAGTAGCCATATTTTTAATCCTTCCAAACTCACATACCTTCTATTAGTCAAGATAAGATAGGACAGGACAAGACAGGATGTTATGTTAAATGCATTGAGTCAACTATAATTCATGATGACCATGTGAACAACAGATGGAAACTTTGCCTTGTACAACCCTGTTCTGTGTTGTTGGAGAAGAGTACTGAAAATTCCATGGACGGCCAAGAAAACAAATAGATATGTTTTGGAGAGGGTACAGCCAGAATGCTCTTTGGAGGCAAGAATGATGAGGCTTCACCTCACATGCTTTGGACATATTGCTAGGAGGTGCTTCCTTGGACAGGGCCATGATGTTGGGAAGGGTGGAGGGTCAGAGAAGGAGAGGACGACCTTCAACCAGATGGATTGACAGTGGCTGCTGCAATGGACTCTCATGTGTGAGGATGGCGTAGGACAGAACTGGTGTCAGATCTTTTGTTCATAGGATCACTAGGATTCGTGCTCAACTCGATGACACCTAATGACAACAACAAGCCTGTTCTCACAATTTCCATCATGCTTACTCCCATTGGTGCAGTCTCTGTATCAGTCCATCTCATGAAAGATTTTCCTCTCTCACTGACTCTCTGTTTTTCCAAGCAGGACGTATTTTTCTAAGGATTAATGCCTTCTGACAATATACCCAAAGGATGTGAGATCAAATGTCACTATCCTTACCTCTAAAGAGCACCTTGGTTTCACTTCCTCCAAGTAGATTTGTTTATTTAGTAGTCTATGGTAGATTTAATACTCTTCACCAACACCACCATTCAAAGTCATCAACTCTTCATTGTTGTTGTTGTTGTCATGTGTTGTTGACTCTTCTATGACTCCTAACAACCCAATACACAATAGATCTGAACTCTGTCCTATCATGAGCCAATCTCACTGTCTTTGACACCCCTGATCCCATTACCCCAGTTACTGGGTCAGGATCTTCCTGTCTTGTGCTGTCCTTCCACCCTTCTAAGAATTATGTCCTTCTCCAAGGATTAGTTTTTCATGACAACATGCTCAAAGTATGTCGGACAGAACTTCAAAATCCTTACCTGCAAGGAGCAATTTGGTTTCACCCTCTCCATGAGAAACCTCTTTGTTCTCTTGGAAGTCCATGAAATGTTCAACACTTTTCTTCAGCATCACACAATTCTGGTTAGGTGTTCCTTATTCCTTGCTAATTTTCACATGCATAGCAATTAAAAATACTATGTCTTGAGACAGACACACCTTAATCTTTAAACTGACATCCTTGCTCTTTAACACTTTAACGAGGTCCTTGACAGAAGATTTTCCCAATATAATACATCTTTTTATTTCTTGGTTGCTGCTACCATAGATGTTGATCTATGAAAAAAATAACTCATTTAACAACCTCAATCTTTTCTCCATCTATTCAGATATTACCTATTGGTCTCATTGTTGAAGATTTTTTATTTCTTTATGCTGAGGCATAATCTATAGTGAAGACTATAGTACTTGATATTCTTCACTAAGTGCTTCACATTTTCTTAATTTTTTACAAGCAAGGTTTTATCATCTGCAAAAAGTAGGTTGTTGAGTCTTCTTCCAAATCCTGATATCACATTCTTCTTCATGTAGTGAAGCTCCAGTAGCATAATCCATACGGAGTTGCACTTCCAACCCAAAGGCAGCATTTCTCTAGTGTTTTGGATCGCCCAGTAATTGCTCCACAGGAAGAAGATGGGTAATCGCCTTCTGTGTGATTTACAGCCTCCAAAAATTGTCTAGAGTCAATTCCTGCTTATTGGCAATGAGCTAACTAGTGACTTTATATTGTCGACTTCTTTAATGGTTAATGATCTGCTCCACAAAAAGTAGGATATCCTTGGATGACAGATAAGCCTTCACATTTCACTACTTAACAAATAAAAGCACGAAAAGGCAAAAGTAGATTTGCCCACCTTTCCCTATCGTATAGCAGCGCTTATCTATGGGAATGAAAGACCTCACTATGAAGTTCTACAAGATGTTTTCATGCAGATCTCAAGCCTGAGACTGGCTCACAGGACTTGGGCCTGTATACAAATTGATGAGAATTAGTTGTATAATCCCAATTTGATGCATGGAAGATAAAGATGTGGAAAAAGTTTAAGGATGCTTGTTGTACACCAGTGTGCTCTGTTGCATACCTTTCTCTCTTTTTTTAAATTTATTTTTATTTTTCACTGCTTTTTTTTCTTTTTCACCATTACAAAACTGTGTAGTATATATTCTGTGTTGTTTGTTATATTAATAAGAAGAGCTTTATCACTAAGCATGACAAAGCATTATTTAGTGTAGAGTGTTTGTCAGGTTACAGAAAATCGTTTTCATTCGGATAAGCTATTAAACAAGAAATGGGTACTTAGGTGTGTGGGAACTCCGGTGGCTCAGTGGTCGGGAGGGCTGCCAACCAAAAGGCATGAGTTTCAATAGGGGAAAGATCAGTATTCTCCTTCCAAGCAACTTACAGGTTTTGAAAACCTAGAGGATCATATGTAAATCAGTTTTTCTAAGGTTTTATATGGCAGGCTCTATTTTGAAGCATACTTTTAGATATTTGTACACTGCTTCTTTTTTTTTTTGCTTTATGATTTATCTTCATAAGATATATCAATCTATAATATACTTTTCTTACTTTCTTACTGTACAGTTTTGGGATTATACCAACATCTGGAACAACTTTACCCATAATCTCTTTCTCATGATTTTCATTAAAATAGCAACAGGTGTCACTGGTAAAACCCTCTGGCCCTGGGTCTTTTTATAGAAGGAAGCTATGACCAGTCAACCAGTGCTTTGAGATTAAAAAAAAAACAAACCAAAACACAATGGAACATAAATCCTGCTGATCTATTATTATGTCCATTGCAGTAACACTTTCTCTAGATAAATGACCCACTTTATTTCATGCTATAAAATTCTTAACTTTTAGTAATTTCCAAAAATAATTGAGCAATGGGGACTGAATTATTATGTGCAAATTTATTGCCCCAGACCTGAAAAAAAAAAACCTGCCATCTTTGAATCTTTAGCAAATTTCTTCTCCCTAATAGTTTTATTCTCTCCTAAGAAAGACATTCCTTTCTTCATCTCCCTCCAGTGTCATACTATATATAATAGCATCATCTTTTTATGTGCCCTATTGTTGTTGTTGTTGTTATGTGCCGTCGAGTCGCTTGTGACTCATAGCGACACTATGTACAACTGCCCTAAACCCTGCTCTATCCTGTGCCAATCACATTGCCTCTGACACACCCATCCCGATTACCCCAGTCACTGAATCAATCCACCTCATAGACGGTCTTCCCCTCCTGCGCTGTCCCTCCACCCTCCCAAGAATGATGTCCCTCTCCAAGGACTGGTCCCTCCTTACAACATGTCCAAAGTATGTCAGACGAAGCCCCAGAATTCTTGCCTCCAAGGAGTAGCCTGGTTTAACCCACGTAAAAATTAGGCCATTATTACATGATCCAGATTATCTCTGTGTATAATTAAATAATAACAAAATAAAGTCATTGACAATAAAGAATTTACTCAAGTATTTAATACACATTTAACACCTATTATGTCTTCACAATAAATGTTTGAAGAGCTATGGTTTAGAAATATTACTTAACATATGTGCTTCCTTTATAGGACTCTTTGGCTTTTTATAAAATCTCGTTGTATGCATTCTCTGTACAAAATAGGATATCCCTGAGGATTTACTCATTGTTTTAGTTTTATCTATTTTGTTGTTATTGTTGTTGTGTTCTATTGAGTCAGAATCAACTCATAGTCGACCCTCTACAGGGTTTTCAGAGGCAGTAAATAGCACAAGAGAAGACTGTCCTTCTTTCTTCTGGGCAGCATTGATAGATTGCAACTGCATGCCTCTGTGTTGACAGCACAACTCCTTACAACTAAGCCACTGGAGCTCCCTTCCAATATCTATAATCCTTCATATAACCCAGGAATATGTATTGTTTAATTGATGTAACAAGGCTCTTTCTAGGTGCTTAAAATATTAATCTATAATAATAAATATATAAATTATTAAAAGCTGCTGTTGTTAGGTGCCTTCAAGCCTATTCCAACACTGTGACCCTATGTATAACAGAATTAACACTGCTTTTTCCTCTTGCATCATCACAATCATTATTGTGTTTGAGCCTATTGTTGAAGGCACTGTGTCAATAACCTCTTTGAAAGTTTTCCTTTTTCTGCTGGCTTTCCACTTTTACTAAACATGCTGTACTTCTCCAGAAACTCTGCCTTTCTGAAAATATGTCCAAAGAACATGAGAGGACATTTCACAAGCCTCACTTCTGCTTATTCATTCATTGTTGCACTTTTCTCGCTGCCCACCCCTCGCCTCCAGTTCGTTCTTCTCTTTGAAGAGTAAAAGAAAAATTCTTTCATTGTTGTACAATCCCTCCCCCCAAGTCCACTCCACTATGCAGCCTTCATTCTTCTGGTAGTCCATGGTAAAGCTGGTATTCTTTATCATTATTGTAACCTGTTACTGTAACTATTCGATGTTTATTAATTTTTCTGTTTTATATTCCTAAGAGATGATTGAAAATGGCATGTGTTGATGCAGCCACGTTGAACCAAGATGTCACAAGGTGATGCCTGTGCGTTTTAAACACTTTAAAGAAGGCTTTTGCTGCAACTTTGCCCAACAAAATAGATTTCTTAACTGCTTTCACCATGGATTTTGATTATAGATCACTCAGTTCCTGGCCTGGTTCTGAATGATGCCATTGAAACTCTTATCTCTTTCCACTGATGTAGTAGATTTAATTCCTTATATTCTATCCCTTGAAATGTATGTGTGTTGTCACTATTTATATTGTTGGGAGTGGGGTAATGGCATTTACAGTAAAGGTGACCTTGGCAATAGAAACAATGCAAGAAATAATATGATAGATAAGAAAAGCTTAATATTGCTGTTAAGGGCTCTTTAGCCATTTCCGACTCATGGAAACTCTATGTACAACAACAACAACAACAGCAACACCTACCCAGTCCTGAGTCGTTCTAACAACTGCTGCTGTGCTAAAGCCCATTGTGACAGCTACTATGTCAATCCATCTTGCTGAAAGTCTCACTCTTTTTGTTGACACTCTCTTTTACCTGGTAGGATGCTCTTCTTACAGGACTTGTCTGTCCTGATCCAAAGTTGTTGCTCGTTATTGTTATTAGATGCCTTCAGGTCAACTACAGCTCCTAACAATCCTATAAACAATGACTCAAAACCTTACCCTGTTCGGAGCCAACCTCACTATCTCATTGACAATTTCAATAACTCATTACACACCTGATACCCATTGCCACGGTCAGTGTGTCAATCCATCTCATCCAGGGTCTGACCGTCTTCCTTTCCAAGCATGATGTCCTTCCCCAAAGACTGGCCTCTCCTGACAACATGATCCAAATGTGTGAGATGGAGTTTCAAAATCCTTGCTTCCAAAGAGCAACTTGGTTTCACCCTCACCCGTACAGACCTGTTTGTTCTCTTGACATTCTATGGGTATGTTCAATACTCCTCTCTAGCACCACAACTCAACTGCATCAGTTTTTCCTCTGCCTTATTCATTGTCCAGTTTTCAAATGCAAAGTAAACAATTGAGAAAACCATGACCTGGATCAGGCATATCTTTGTCTCTAGACTGATACCATTGTTCTTTAGCACTCTGGAGAAGTATTTAACAGCAAATTT
>NW_006399840.1:6733195-6736183 GCF_000299155.1 Elephantulus edwardii | reverse complement strand
TATGTACTTGTTCTATCCATTTTTTAATGATCTTCAGCAGTATTTTGCTTGCATGTGACATTAATTATATCGTTTGATATCTTATACACTCTGTTGGATCACCTTTCTTGAGAATGGGGAAAAAATTGAACAAATATTGCTTCCACAAGTAGTGATGCATATTAAAACCAAGACATTTTGAATCCCTTGTTTTACACACACAAAAAAAATTTAATTTAAAGATATACAGGTACCAGTAACCTAGATTTTCGTTTCAAACCTAGTATTGATGGATTGTTGTATCTTGTAGAGGTTATTTGTACAGTTTCAGTGCTCCAAGAGCCGTGTACATCTTAGACCTTGTTCAGGGTCTCAAAACATGTTAAATGGGCTGCAATCTGAGTGGGGAAAATCTAGCCCAAAACTTATTCAGATCTTTGGTAGATTCATTTCCTTCTTGTTGTGCAAGTGTGGGCTGCAGCTTCTGTCTGTTGGCAAAAGCATTCCTTCATGTTCCACCAGGAATTCAAAGTTGCCTTCCATGTGACTTTTTTACAAAACTTCTCACACTTACTTACTTCTTCAAGATCAGGAGAAGAATCTCCCTCTCCAGTCAGTTAAAATGGTGACTTACACAATGTCTTGGTTATAATAAACTTATGCACAAGTGAATGGCTGTAGCAAATTTCTTTTCTTACTAATAAGGAGACTTTTCTTTATCACTTCTGGAGGAAGATCCATGTCTCCTTCATTGGGTATCTGATAGCTCAGTGTTCTCTTGGAGATCTATGTGTGTTAGCCTTCCACTATATCAAGGCACTCCCTAACACAGTGGTCTGGATCCAAACAGATGTGTTCCACTTCTAGAAATTATTTCTTGGTGATACTGAGTTCCACCCACTCCATCCCCGTCCCCACTCACTCACCCCACCCCACCCCACCCACCTTCTCTCTTCACTCACTTTTTCTCTAAGATGAAAAATTATTCAAGTCATAGTACTTAAAATGTCTCAGAACTGTGATGTTCATGTTTAATCTTTTTACAACTGCTTGTTTGATCAGAACATGGAAAATCATTACAAAATTTCCACATTACGTATTTTGAGAGGACGCAATACAATCTAAGATACTAGACAAATCATATTCATATGAATGACATTATAACAACTTTGCCATATAATTAATAGCATGTAACCAAAACTTTTGCATGTTCTGTTAGTTAGAAGCTATTTATATGTCCTCTCCCCACATAGGAAGAGGAAATTATATTCACTGGGGTGGAGGTAGAAGCTAGAAGTTCTCCTTAAGGTGTATTGTCACGGAAGGTTACTCTGAACTATGTCATTTTACCTTAACTAATTCTACATACCTCAAGGAAAAGAAATAAATTAGATAGAAATCTAATTAAAGTTGAGATGTCATCTCAATTAAAGTTGAGAAGACATCCAAAAGAGCGATTTTGAAAGCAGTTGAGTGTGAGACTGAATTTTGCAAGAAATGTTAAATACCTCTCAACTATGTATTTCCAACCAAGATGTCCACTTATTACTATAAATTTATAGGTCTGCCTACTTAAGTGCCCAAACTTAGAATGTTCAACGTTATTCCATCTCTTATTATTCTCCTATTAGCTTTCTGTTGTTGTTGCTATGTCGAGTCAACTGCAACTCAGAGGGACTCTACGAACTATTGCTCTGAGCCTTGTTCTATCTTTGAGCCAGTCTCATTGTCTCTGACACACTTGCCCTCATTGCCACGGTCACTATCAATCCATCTCATCAAGGATCTTCCTCTCCTGCACTGACCTCAACTCTTCCAAGTAGAATGTACTTCTCCAAGGAAATACTAGTGATGTGCATAGGCATTTGATTCTTACACGGTTCTATTCATCTAGTTCATTCTCTCCTGGTTGTATGTTTTTCGTTATGCTTGGAAGACCGTTCATGCTGTGGATTAAGACTTCTAGATTTCTTCTTAGCTTTTCTCTGATGATAAAGCTTTTGTAGTCTTATTTTTAGGTGCCTGATGCACCCTGAGTTTGTTTTTGTGTATGGTCTGAAGTGTAAATCTTGCTCAAGTTTTCTGCAGATGGTTTTCTAATTTTGCCAACACCGTTTGTTAAAGAGATTGTCATTTCCCACATAACTGATTTTGTCTCCTTTTCAAAAATTAGTTGACCAGAAGTAGATGTTCTCAATTCTATTCCAATAATACCTGTGTCTGTCGCTGTATCAGTACTATGCTGTTTTGACCACCACAGCCATGTAGTAGGATTTGAGATCAAGGTGTGTAATGCCTCCTACCTTATTTCTCTTTTTCAGTAGTGTTTTGCTTATTTGAGGTCTTTTTCCATTGCAGATAAAAATGGAAATTACCTTTTCCATCTCATTGAAGAATGGAATTGGTATCTGTATTGAGATTTGCATTGTTAAAACAATTGTCATTTTCACAATATTGAGTCTTCCTATCCATGAACATGGTATAGTCTTTCATTTTTCCTGGTATCTTTCTGTTTCTTGTAGTATTGTTTTGTAATTTTCTTGTTTTATTTCTAAGTATTTCATCTTGTGATTAGCTATTGTAATCGAAACTGTTTTTCTTAGCTCTATTTCTATATTCTCTTTGTCACTGTAGAGAAATCTTACTGATTTTTATATATTGATCTTATACATTGCTACTTCGCTAAATTCATCAACTATGTACAATAATTTTCTCACAGAATTTTTAGGGTTTTCTAAGTATATATACTATCATGTCATTTGTACATAGAGATATATTTAGACCTCTTTAGGGGTCCTTGACAGCAGACATTCCCAAAGCAATTAATCTTTTTTATTTTTTTATTGCTGGTGCCAAAAGTATTGATTATGGACCTGAACAAGATGATATTGTTAACAACCTCCATCTCTTCTCTATCTATCATGATGTTGCCAGTTGGCCCAGTGGTGAGCATCTTTGTTTTCTTGATATTGAGATGCAATCTATAGTGAGATGGCAGTCCTTAATCTT
>NW_006399840.1:6723063-6730540 GCF_000299155.1 Elephantulus edwardii | reverse complement strand
GATTGGCACAGGATAGAGCAGGGTTTAGGGTTGTTGTACATAGGGTCGCTATGAGCCACAAACGACTCGACTGCACATAACAACAACAACAACAACAACAACATTTTCTACATTGACTTCCAAAATATAAGGACGTTCTGTTTGTTGCCCTAGTGGTAAGAAGCTGCACGGCAACCCTGAAGGAGAAGGATGAGCAGTCTCCTCCCGTTTGTGCTGTACGGCTTCTGATAACCAACTGGAAGGTTAACTCTGGGTCAGTTTCAACTCGACAGCACACAAAACCAATAACTATTCCAAAATTTAAATATATCCATTTATTCCATTGTTCACCAGTACCACCATAGTCACCATTGCCACCCTTTCCTGGACTTTTGCAAATGTTTGCTAAAGTCTTTTATTTCTTTTCTTGACTTTCTTGAATTATTTTTTCCATATGACAGCCAGATTGATCACTTTCAATGCAAGATTAAATTATGTTACTCATGAGAGGAAGACCCAAGATGAGAGGGGTTGACACAACAACTGGGATAATGGGGTTAGGTGTGTCAGTGACAGTGAGATTGCGCTGTGATAGGACATGGAGTCGCTATGAGTCACAGGCAACTCAGTGGCACATAACAACATTACTTTTTCGTTCACTCACTCACTCATTGCCTTCAAGTTAGAACTGACTCACAGATAACCCTCCATCGAATTTCCAGGACTGTAAATTGTACAGGAGGTGGTCTATGGTTCTTCCTCAGAGCTGCTGGTGGATCTGAACTGCTAGAAATGCATGGCCTTTGAATTTACAGTGCAACATCGGTTAGACTATCACATCAGAGCTCCCTTTCTGTTGCTTAAATCTACAATATTTTTTCATCAAAATTAAAATCGGACTTTAACTCTGGACGTTGGCATACAAGATTTTAAAAATGTGGCTCCTGCTCATTGCTCCGATTGCTGCCTATGTCATTTTCCTTCCATTCATGGGCCCCAGTCACTCTGGCTCCCTTCTATCAACAAAAATAACAAGCTTATTTCTCCATTTTAGAGCTTCTGGTATTATTCTTCCTTTTGCTGAAAATATCTTTCCTGGCTTTTTGAGTGGCTGGTTTCTTTTGCAACCTCACCCAAATATAACTTCCTCAAAGATCTTTCCTTCTGGTCTTTCTCACCATTTTCTCTCCTAAGTCAAATGCTGCTTAGTGCACCACTCAACTTATTCTTTTCATAGCTTACAGGAATTTCTAATTTTTTTTTCAAGTATTCTTATCCATTTTCTCTCACTCTAATACAAAATTCAAAAGAGTATTGCCCTTGTCTCCTTTAATTACTGCTGTATCCTCAGAAATTAGGACTATGTCTAGTACATAGTAAGCCCTCAATAAACATGTGCTTAATCAAGCATTGAAAAAAACACAAATTATGCAGGAATGACTATCCTATTAAATTTATTATAGTACTGTTTGCTAGTATTTCCATAAAGTGTTGCTAGATTGAAAGTGCTAGATTGGAGACTCCTCACATTTTTTATTTTGATGGATCAAAAGTACTGCTTTTTAATATTTAGTGTGACTGATTTGTCACTTTAAAATTTAATTATTGCAAATTAATTTTTTCTCTTCTCTCTTGAATGATGAGCCATTCCAAAACCATTTTTCTCCAATATTTTCTAGTAAATGAGGCATCATTGTTCATTTTACAACTCTAGATTTTGCTATATACATTAGATTAGTACAGCAATTTATATAAAAAGAGCCCTTAAGTGACCCTCGCAGTTTAGCGCATTAAATTTTACAGAACTGCTAACTGAAAGGTCAGTGGTTTGAATCCACCAGGAACTCCGACAGTCTTCCCCTGCAAAGACACAGGAAACCCAACTAGGTTGAAAAGTGCTCACTACAAGAATGAATCGACTCAACAATAGTGAGTTTGAGTGATGCAAAAGGTTAAGCACTACCCTACTTACTTAAGAGTGTTAGATCAAACTCACGCATGGGTGCTTCACAAGACACTCCAGGTGATTCACATGCAACAAGTAACAGCCTTAAAAATCATGTGGAACAGTGGTACTCTTCACTCAAGAGTTAGAATCGAAAGGACAGCAATGAACAATTCATATCTATAGAAAAATGTAAATGGAATCTTTACTCAAGTAGTTCTCTCATTTAGTTTACAAGATGACTGATTCATTTCAATAGAAAAGGAAGATCAATATCCTAGGCATTAGTAAGCTGAAGCAGACTGCTGTTGGCCATTTTGAGTTAGAAAATTATATGATCTACATACTGGGAATGGAAAATTAAAAAGGAAGAGTATCACATTCATTGTTAAAAAAAAACATTATACAATAGCAAGAAAATGGAAACAATTCAAATGTCCATCAACAAACTGAGAAATTATGGTACAGTCAAGTCACATGTTGGAATACTATGCAGCACTGAGGAGCAATGATTTTGTAAAATATTATATAACATGGGAGAGGCTAGAGACCATTATACTGAGTAAACTAACTCAAGTTTCATAAGGACAAATACAACATAAAACTATTATTGTAAAACTAGGAGGATAACTAGTAAGAGGCCGTGGCACAAGGCACATCGTAGTCAATGTCAAATGATCTTGACTGAAAGCAGAGATTGTTGTGATTCAGTAGCGACCCTATGTACAACAGCCTTAAACCCTACTCCTGTGCCAATATTACTGTCTCTGACACACCTACCCCCATTACCCCAGTCACTGAATCAATCCATCTCATCCAGGGTCTTTCTCTCTTGCACTGTCCCTTTACCTTTCCATGCACAATGCTCCTCTCCAAGAACTGTTCCTTCCTAGCAGCATGCCCAAAGTATGTCAGATAAAGCCACAGAATACCTGCCTCCAAGGAGCAGCCTGCTGTCACACTCTCCAAGACGAACCAGAGGAATATCTATCTGTGTTTCATTGACTAAGCAAATACATTTGACTGTATGGATCACAACAAACTGTGGCTAACCTTGAGAAGAAAGGGAAACCCAGAACACCTGATTCTGCTTGTGGGAAACCTGTACTTTGACCAGGAAGCAGTTGCCATAACAGACCAAGAAAACACTGTATGGTTCAAAAATCAGGAAAAAGAGTGTGTTAGGGATGTGTTCTGTCTCCATGCCTTTTCAATCTGTATATGGAACAAATCATTTGGGAGACTGGATTTCATGAGGAGGAGTGTAGCATCAAGATTGGAGGAAGACTCATTAACAACTTACATTATGAAAATGGAACAACCTTACTCAAAGAAACTGAAGGGTACCTGTTGTATTTGCTGCAGAAGGTCAGGGACTGAAGTATTTAATACAGATTGAAGCTCAACATCATGAAAACAGATTTCACCACTGGGGCCATTTGGCAGCATAATGGCAGATGGAGAAAAGATTGGGATTGGAACAATTTCCGCTTACTTGGGTGCACAATCAACATTATTGGCACCAGCAGTCAGGAGATCAAAAGGCAAATTACATCAGGAAAATCTGCTGTCAAGGACCTCTCCAAAGTGCTAAAGAGCAATGATGTCAGGCTGGAGATTAAGGTGTACGTGACCAAGACATTGTTGTTATTGTTAATGTTTGTACCGTTGAGTGGGAACTGACCCTCCAGTAGATTTAGGAGCCAGTTATCACACAGGAGGAGATTTCCCATTTTTCTACCACTGAGAAGCTGGTGGATTCAACCTGTGTGCCTTCAGGACTGCAGCACAGCTTCTTGCCACAAAGCCACCATGTTGTTGTTGCTTTTACATGGTGTCGAGTCACCTGTAACTCATAGCAACACTATTTACAACAGCCTTAAACCCTGCTCTATCCCTTGCCAATCTTATTGTCTCCAACACATCTACCCCCATTACCCAGTCACTGAATCAATCCATCTCATCGAGGGTATTCCTCTCCTGCACTGTCCCATCACCCTCTCAAGCATGACGTCCCTCTCCAAGGACTAATCCCACTTTGCAACAAGTCGAAAGTATGTCAGAGAAAGCTTCAGAATCCTTGCCTCCAAGGAGCAGCCTGGCTTCACCCTTTCCAGGACGAACCTGTTTGTTCTACTAGCAGTCCTTGGTATATTCAATACTCTTCTCTAGCTTCACAACTCACAGGCATCAGCTCTCCTTCTATCATTCCTAGTCATTGTCCAGATTTCTGACACATAGTAAGTAATTGCAAAGACCATGCCCTGTATCAGATGCACCTTAGTCTCTGGACTGACATCATTGCTCTTCAGTACTTTGGAGAAATCTCTGACAGCAGACAATCCCAGTTCAATTCATCTTTTAATTTTCTGGCTGCTGGTATAAAGAGTGTTGATTGTAGAGACAAACAAACTGAAGCTGTCAACAATCTCAGTCTCTTCACAATCTATCATGATGCTGCCAATAAGAATCTTTGTTTTCCTGTTATTGAGCTTCAATCCATATTGAAAGCTACAGCCCTTGACCCTCAGCAGCAAGCGCTTCAGGTCCTCCTCAGTTTCAGAAAGCAGGGTTGTGTCATCTGCATAACGCAGGTTATTGATGAGTCTATCTCCAAACCTTATGCCACACTTCTCCTCATAGAGCTCAGCCTCCTGGATAATCTGTTCCACATATAGATTGGAAAGATATGGAGATAGGGCACATCCTTAACACACATCCTTCGCAGTTTTTAACCATGCAGTGTTTCCTTGCTCTGATGACTGCCTCTTGGTCCAAGTATAGGTTTCACATAAGCACAATCAAATGTTCTGGGAATCCCATTCTTCTCAGAGTCAGCCACAGTTTATGATCCACAGAGTCAAATGCCTTTGCATAGTCAGTGAAGCACAGATAGACATTCCTCTGGTACTCTCTGCTTTCAGCCTAGAGCCATCTGACATTAGCTATAATATCCCTAGTGCCACAGCCTCTTCTAAATCCAGCTGGCAACTTCAGGCGGTTCTCTGTTTATGTGCTCTTCCAGTTGTTTTTTGGACAATCTACACAATTACTTGCAATGTATCATAGAGCTGGGTGATGACTCAGGATGATAGAAGAAGAACTGATGCCTTTGGGTTGTGGTGCTGGAGAGGAACATTGAACATGGGCTGCCAAGATAACAAACAGGTCTGTCTTGGAGAGGGTGAAACCAATTTTCTCTTCAGAAGCAAGGATTTTGAAGCTCTGTCTCATATATTTTGGACATGTTGCCAGGAGATACCAATCCTTGGGAAAGGATACCTTGGAAGGGTGGAGGGACACAGTCTACTGGACAACACATAACAACAACAACAACAACTAGCCAGATGTGGATAGAAGGGCAAATGGGGAAGAATCAGAGGCAGAGGAAGAGAGGGTGGGGGAAGGGAGAAAATCACTGAGAAAACAGAGTAGGGGACGTGGGTGAAGGAATTAGGAAAGATTCGATTAGTACCTGAAAAGATGAGGTAATGGTACACGTAGCTCAATGACGATTAATTTTCTAAATCAAAATGTACATGAGTGATCATCTGAAGCACAATGTGAATGTAGGAATGCAGTGTACACGAGTGATACACAATGTATGTGAATTTTGTATGCAAACCAACGTAAAATGAAAATAAAGTAGAGAGGGAGGGGAAACCACCTTTCAAAACCTATCCTGAAAGACAATAATATCAGTGATAGGACAATATCCATATACCTGTAAGGAAGATCAGAGCACTCTGGTAGCCTTAGTGATAAGGAATTGCTCTGCTAGCAGAAAGGTATGCAGTTCAAATCCACCAGATGCGCCACAGGAGAAAGATGGACAGTCTTCTTTCGTGTGATTACTGCCTCTAAAAACCCACTGGAGGATTACCTTATGGGTCGGTTCTGACTTGCTGGTACACCACAACCAGAACAAGGAAGACCAGTAAATGTGATTGTTTTTCAAATGTACACATGAACCACTAAAGCTTAAGATTTCTATAATCATCTGCAGCCTGAAATTGATCAAACATACAATCAATATTCATAAATAATAACTGGTTTCTCATTCAAAAGACAGGTGAACCAACAGAACACAAAAATTATCAAATAATATCATTAATATCAGATGCAAATTAAAGCTTACTGAAGAGAATTTTCTAGTGGAGTGGTCACAAGGGTAAATTATCAGGAATTCATGCTGATACAATAAACAATGTATAACAAGAGATATCTCTGCTGATGTCAAACAGATCATGGATTAAAGAAAAAATACCAGAAAAATATTTACCTGTGATTTGTTGATAATGTAAAGGCATGCGACTGTGTCGATCATAAGAAATTATTTTTAACATTGAAAAGAATTTCTGACTAGTTGTATAGACCCTCTGCATAGACTAAAACCCAATTGTTTAGTCAAAGTTAAAGAATATGATATGATTTAAAATCAGTTAAGGTGTGTATCAGACTTGTATCTATTCACCATATTCAGTCAGAAAAACCGGACAGATGACACAATTATCCTTGCTGAAAATAAAGAACTCTTGTAGTACTTACTAATGAAGAGCAAAGACTAAGTCTTCAGTACCGATTACGCTGCAACATAGAAGTTCTCATAATGGCAAAATCATGGTAAACAGAGAAAATATTTAAGTGGTATAGGACTTTGTTTCACTTTAATCCACAATCAGTGCCAGTCAGGAAATCAAACTATGCACTGTTTTGGACAAATCTAACTAGCATCACAATGTATGTTGTTATGTGTGTCGAGTCACCTGCAAATCATAGTGACCTTTTGTACAACAGCTCTGAAGCCTGCCCTGTCCTGAGCCACTCTCACTGACTTTGACACCCACATCCATTGTCCCAGTAACTGCATCAATCCATCTCATCTAAGGTCTTCCTTTTCTGTGCTGTCCCTCCACACTTTCAAGTATAAGGTCCTTCTCAAAGGACTGGTTCCTCCTGGCCACGTGCTCAAAGTATGTGAGACAGAATTTCAAAATCCTAGCCTCCATGGAAAAACTTGGTTTCAGTCTCTCCAAGACAGACCTATTTGTTGTCTTGGAATTCTGTGGTGTGTTCAAGACTCTTCTCCAAACCCACAACACTAAGGTATCAATTCTTCTTCTGGCATCTTTAGACGTTATCCAACTCTGAGGCAAGTAACTGGGAAGACCATGGCCTGGATATCTATCAAAAAGTCATGCAGTTGATTGACGAAACTGTATTCAGTGCTAAGGATTTTTAGTAACAGTAACACAAAGCTTGTCTAATTTCTCATGTTTGATTTGTAATCCAAACTGGAAACTGGAACTTTTGTCTAAAACCATTTCTTCACTGTATCCTTATGACAAAGCAAAATAAAACGACAAAACTAAGAAGTAGCTAAGTGTTTCAGTTATGGAAGATAGAAGTTTCTATGCTTCAACTGCACTAAAGAAAGCCATTTAAAAATTTGCAAAATAGTAAACTTCCTCTGTGAATTACTTCCTGAGTCTTAGCCCTCTCCTTACTACCAAGTCAGGATTTAGAAACCAAATCTAATAAGATTCTCACCAC
>NW_006399840.1:6721638-6722578 GCF_000299155.1 Elephantulus edwardii | reverse complement strand
GGATTGATTCAGTGACTGGGGTAATCAGGATGGGTGTGTCAGAGGCAGTGCAATTGGCATAGGACAAAGAAGAGTTTGGGGCTGTTGTACATAGGGTCGCTATGAGTCGCAAGCGACTCGATGGCACATAACAACAACAACAATCCATTTTATAATGAGGAGGACAGAAAAGGGAGAAATAGTAAGAAGAAAATAAAGAAAGAAACTTATAAAGGAAAAAAAAAGTTGCTGATGTCTAGGAAAGATAGACCCTTTCTCAAATACAATGATCCATAGAATGCTCTACTGAAGATCACAGAAGTGTTGGTGCACGAGTAGAGCCAGGTGAAAGATTCCTAAGGGCCAAGAAGCCTAAGTTCTGTGAAAATGAATCACAAAGACTAAAGGGAAATCTCTGCAAAGTGCTGGATCATGAGATCAATAGACTCAGAGATGACTATGGTAGGTAGCTTTATGCAGTTTAAACATTTGTGCAGAGAATCTCCCTGTGCAGCCTTTTATTGACAGCTACAGATCAATGCTAATTTTTGATCATTTTCAACCTACATAAACCTATTGACCCCATGGCCACCTTTGGGGCACTTCAAGTTGTCAAAAATCATCAGAGAAGATGGTGGTAAAATTGTCAGACTGTTGAAGATTCCAAGTAGTTTCATATATCCCCAGGAGCAGAGTTGAGAGGTTAAAATGCAGTTCAAATTGCGAGCAGAACCTCAACTGGCAGTGTGTTCCAGAGAGCCTTGTCTTCATGCCTCATAAAATGAGGCACTGATTTGTGTCCAGATTCTGACCCTCGTGCATGTCTGTTAAAAGGCAGAGGGAGAGAAAGGAAGGGGGAGGGAAGAATGGAGAGGGAGATGGGAGAGGGTGAGAGGGAGAGAGAGAGAAAGAGAACAGAGAGAGGAGAGAGAACAAAGAGAGAAAATAGAGAACAGAGAGA
>NW_006399840.1:6631647-6721387 GCF_000299155.1 Elephantulus edwardii | reverse complement strand
AGAGAGAGGGGAGAGAGAGAGAGGAAAGATGGGGGAGAGAGAGAGAACAGAGAGAGGAGAGAGAGAGAGAGGAAGGGAGAAAGGAAGAGGGAGAGAGAGAAAGGGGAGGGAGGGGAGGGAGGGGAGGAGAGAGAGAGAGTGACTAATTAAATCTCATTGGGAATATTCAATTACAGAGACTTCATTATCTCCTTGTGAAGTATTTATTCCTGCTTTCCTTTATTGTGTCATCTTTCTTTGAATCCTTCCTCAAATCTGAGGCCTAACAATGGTCTCTAAAGTGGCACTAGAATGAAATTTCTGAATGGGATATGGACATGCACATAGAATAGAGAGAAAAGAGAAACAAAGTACCAAAGGTAAGCTTGAGGATAATTAGGCAACAACAATAATAATAAATAGCTTTACAGAAATAATAGCATGAAAGAATAAAGAGACACAGCAGAATAACAATGAAGAGGAGAATAGTAAGATCATCTCCACGGAGGAAAAAGAATGAGGAAAGATGGACAAAGGAGTAGAGCAGAGAGAGAAGGAGATGAGAAGAGAAAAAGGTGAACAAAAGTAGGAAAACTGCTTTTAACAACAGATTTTTCCAAGTCAGTGGAACAGAGTGTTACATCTACAAAGAGAATAATTAAGTCTAAACCATTTAAAATTATAATCGCAATGATAAATAAAAATACCTTGCTTTTAAGGAAAATATCAAATGACAAGGCCCAACTCAAATTAGCTGCACAGAGTAGAACTGCATCTGAATTTTATCACGGAATCCTCAAACCTATTAATGGCTAACTTTGGTGATGAAGGTCTATTCAGGAAAGAATAACTTAAACTGATTCCTAAAGTATTAAAGAATATATTGGCAGGGGTGATTTTACCATTTTAAGAGTTCTTCCTTTTCTAAAAAATACCAGCTTCTCTTTAGGAAAAAGATGAACAATCTCCTCCCATGAGATTTGCACCTTCTGAAAAATCTGCTGGAGAGTGAAAAACCTGGCAAGACAGCATAACAACCAAAACAACTGTCTTGACTAAAGACACAAAAATAAAAAGTCATGGCTATTAATGGGATTTATTTAAGGGATAATCTTGGAGTAGCTCTTCCAAAATAGCAAATTATTGTAATATGGCAACTTTTCCTCAGTGCAAAATTAGGATACAAACATATTCTTTTATATCTCAATAAGGGGTTACTTATATTTTTAAAAGGAAAATAAAGATAAATTCAAGCCAGATCGAGCAAAACCATGGCTATAATCATCCTGCCTAGGAGCACACCTATAACCACCCAGTTTGTGTGTCAGTCAGGCAGGCACCAACTTTAACTTGAGACCTGCAGGTCGTATTTTGCATTAGATGGTGGAGGTTTAGAGGCCAGGGCATTTGGAATACTTCTGCTTTCAAGGATCTGAGCCATAAATGTTTATTAAAAGAATCTATAATGAAATCAGTTTTGTTATTTTTTTAATGGTTGCCTAGAGTGTGTTGGATGACTGAACGCCAGTAGTTAATCATTAAGTACTGGTGCAACCAAAAGTGTTTGATAGTATTGCCATCTAGGGGCTGAACGGAATACTCAGCTCTGAAATAAACTGGAATTAAGCAGGTGTTTCTATTGGCAATATACATATGTTTTGCTTTATAGACCACATGCTTTTCATGTTTCTTGTGACAAAAGCTATCTCTAAATGTCCCCCAACAGCCTAACTTTTTTATATATAATCTGTTAGAGGTGATTACTATTTGCTTTGGAGATTTTCTCTTTTCTTTTTTTTTTTGCATCTATTACTATTGAATATTCTGAACAAAGAATTATTCTTTTTTGCATTATTAATCTTGCCCATGTTTGCCCTATTTCCACAGAAAAGAAATCATTTATCAGAAAAGAATGTTTGTAATCGGAACTTGTAGCATCTTCAGATTTAATATTCATTATGGCCATCCTAGTCTTGTGCTATATTTATCTAAAAGACCAATCTAATGTTGTGGGGAAATAAGTTTTAAATATTTATGATCTAACTTTTAATATTTTAAAAAAGAGAAATTAGTATTTCTGTAAAATGTGTTTCAGAGTCTGGTGGCTTAGCAAATGTTTAAATATTAAAAGATTTCAAGAGGTTAGCATGTAATATCATAATAGGACTTATTGAAACAGGAAAATTGACTTCACAAGTTTTTGATCGGCGAAGGAAATTGTATTTTCTCTACCCATGTTTAACACATAATAGGAAACATTAACACAGTTAAAACCTATAACCAAGAATGAGGACAGTGTCAGAAATTATTTCTACAGTGTATTTTGGTTTCATCTAACCAATCATTTAGAAAATAGTTCGATTCCTTGTTGTCTTCTTGTTTTGTATTTTATTCAAAATATTATTTAGGGGTTGGTTCTATGACTTGGTAGTAAGGCGTTAAAATACTAACTCAAAAGACATACAATTTGAATCTTCTAGCTTCTCCAAGGGAAAAAGATGAGTAATTTCCTCCCAGGAGATTTGCAGCCTCTGAAAACCAGCTGGAGGCTTAGAGAGAAATCAGTTCCAACTCAGTGACACACAGCTAATTAAGGAAATTTTCCTTACTTATAACTTTATCTGATACTCTTGAACACCTACTCTCAAAAACTTAAATTCCTCTTCTCTGATTCATAGTCCATCTCCCCTGCCCACCAAGATAAATGCCATCAGTCTTTATCCATATGGAGTTGTGCTAATAACCCAAAGGCTGCAACTCTTTATTTAAATCCACTAGCAGATGCCCAGGAGAAAAATGGGCAATCTCTTCTCATGAGTTTACCACCTTGAAACCCAAGGGAGGGCTGGCTGAGTTTGTTCTGACTCGAAGGCAGGGAGTTATTACATTTAAACAACTAATAAACCAAAGCTGATCTGATATACCATTAAATGTAGATATCTTTTTAAGCCAACTAAAGCGTCCTCGTGACTTCTTCTTGTTAGGTACTGTTGAGTTGAGTATGGCTCATATTGAACCTGTGAATGACAGATCTGAGCCCTTTCCTATCCAATGTCATTTTCATAATTTCTGGCATACGTGAGCACATTACTGCAGACATTGTGTCAATCCATCTCATTAATTGTCTTCTCTCTTTTGCTGACCCTTAACCTTTCTAAGCATGATGTCCCTTCCCAAGGAATATCCTCTCCTAACAGCATGCCCAAAGTATGTGAGGCAAAGCTTTGTAATATTTGCCTTCAGGGAACACTCTTTTTTTTTTTCAATGTTACTCTTAATTTATTGATCCACACAGTTGAATGCCGTTGCATAGTCAAGACAAGTTTACGTCACAGTATTATTCTCTCCTTCCAACCAAGATCCATCTAACATCAGCAATGGTATTCCTAATTCCACAGCCTCTTCTGAAACCAGTTTTCTTTTGTTGATGTATTGTTTAAGCAATTTTTGAACAATCATCAGGATTTTACTTGTTTGTGGTATTAATGATATCTGATGATTTCTGTACTTTGTAGCATCACCTTTTTTGGAATGGAATGAGAATAGATATGGGTCTCTTCCAGTCAGTTGGCCAGAACCAGAAAGTTGTTTCCTGTCAAGGAACACTCTTGCTGCACTTTCTCTAAGACATACCTGTTCAGTACTCTTCTCCAACACCACAGCTCAAAAGCTGATGAAGGTTTTCCCATCATCTTTATTTATTATTCAACTTTCCACTGTAAATGTGAATAATGCTCATGACTATGCACATCCATGTTGTTATTCTGTACCATCGAGTCACCTGCAATTCATAGTGACCCTATGTATAACAGCTCTGAAGCCTGCCCTGTCCTGATCCAGTAACACTGACTCTGATGCACCTGTCCCCATTACCCCAGTTACTGTATCAATCCATTTCACCCAGGGTCTTCCTCTCCTGTGCTGTCTCTCCACCCTTCCCTACTGTCCACGTGCCCAAAGTATGTGAGACAGAGCTTCAAAATCCTAGCCTCCAAGGAAAAACTGGGCTTTACCCTTCCTAAGAGAAACTTATTTGTTTTGTTGAAGGTATGGTACACAAAAAAAATTTTGTATATGTATTTAGTTATATATATTTACCTATATATACACACACACACATATATATGTGTATATACAAACAAGCATACAGGCGTATCCATCCAGCTGAGATATAGAAAAAGCATGCAAGAGCCTTTCAAATATTAGGGTTCTCATCTCTAGATGTATAAAATTTGCTAAATGCCACTCTCCAGGCTGGAGATAAAAGCAGTGTCTCTCTCTTTCTCTTAAGGAGCCCTGGTAGCAAAGTTAATGGTTAAGTGTAAATGCTCACATGCTGACTTGTCTGTTGTAGGATCCCATCAGAACTCTGCAGAAGAAAGAGGTGGCAGGCTGATTTACAGCTTGGAAAACACCAAAGAACAGTCTACTCCATCCTACCTGATTACCATGCTGATGAACCAGTTTGATAACAATGGGTTTGGGGCATCTCACCCTTTAACTTTCTTTTAAATCAACAAAGATAAAATTCCTGTGGTCCAGGTTACAATCACTTATGGTGAATGCCACAGATGTCATTATGATACTTTCAACAAAGGAGAATGTTTTCACATATAGATATGAAAAGCTGCTTTCCCTAAGGGTGTTTCTGCAAATCTATTTTGGTTGGCTTGTTGTTGTTTTCATGTGTTTGGGGTTTGGGGGTGGCTTTGTTTTGCATCTGTACTATAACTATACACCAAAAAACTTAGTGGAAACTGAGGAGATATGGTCTTATGTCTAAACAAATGGTGTTGTGAATTAATAAAAAAAAAGTTTGGTTGTTCTGAATAAATCTCCAAACTCTTAAGATTAACCCTGTGGACAGTTACCGTGTTCAGCCTGGTAACTTGGTCTCAGTAATCGTCGTCAAGATGCAGCCCTGGCCTGAGGAGCAGGGATTCTTATGATTACAAGTCACAAGATTTGGGCAGTCAGCTCCTACAAGGCAAGGATTCTATGAATCCATACTCTTTGATTCATAAGTCACGCAACAAGGGTAATATATTCAGAACGTCCACAGAACAAAAATAAAACACAACATTGTCTTCTAAATGATGAGTTAAAACCTGCTATAGTTTTTGTGCTACTTTTGCTGTTATACCTAATAAAAAGTTCAGATTACTCTCAAATTACTAGGAACTTCTAAAAGAAAGTTAACATGTCTTTTCTTACAGGGAACAAGCTTTCAGGCCCACCTGTTTGGGTTAGAACCATTCACAACATACCATGTTGGTGTTTCGGCTGCAAACAAGGTGGGAAAAGTAGCAAGCCCCTGGATGCTGGTTCAGACTTTGGAATCTTCTCCAAGTGGGCTGAGCAATTTCACAGTGGAACAGCGAGAGAATGGCCACGCACTGTTACTGCAGTGGCTAGAGCCTAGACGAACCAATGGTGTGATTAAGGTAATGTCTGTCTTACATACAAATACATGTTTGGTGTTGTCCTGTTAAATAGATGAGCCCTGACATGCCATCAGGTCACTGTAGGAAACCTCCCTTCACAGCCTCTGTAATTCTCCTTGATGTTTCCTCCAGGCACTAAATCATAGAGAAAACTAGCTCTCGTGTGTTATGCTTCCAAGGACCCTAATGTTAGGCTAAGCGCTGTCCATGACTATCTCATTTAATCCTCTCATCATCCTTCCTGAGTGGACACCACAAAACCTCATTAGACACATTGTTAGTATTAAGTGGTGTCCCATTGTTTTTTTGACTTAGACCAAGCCTATATGGCAGAGTAGAAATATCTCACAGTGTTTTCTTGGCTGTAATCTTTGCAGAAGCAGATAGCCAGGCCTTTTCCCAGGAGAACTGCCAGGCCAGGTCAAACCTTTTGGTTTGCAGCCAAGCACGTAACTTTTGCAGCATAAGACATATAAAGGTAAAATAACCTCCCAAGTCCGCATTGTAAATGATCAAATCGGGATTTAAAGTCAGGAAGTCACACCAGGGCTGAACTCTAAATAGCTGTGTTCTTCCTGCCTCCTGAATTATCCTACCTAGTTATTTGCTTAAGCCTTGACTAATTTGCATTTTGAACAGAGCTCTCTAAGCAAAAGGCAGGAAGCCACACTTATCTGCTAACTCAACTTCTGTATATAGTCACTAGAAACAGTCCTATAAATGTTACACATATAACTTAGACTTCCCATCCTAAATGAGATCTCATGTCTACTAATAATAGCCCACATCTTGATGCTTTGAGACCTTACTCAAGAGCTCAAAAGGGACACCTTCTTTCCCTTGCTGAAGGTCATATCTAAAGGTGTGGGACTCCTCTGTTAATCTAGGCTACTGTCTCAGCCTACAGTCTCCTCTGGCCCTTCATCCTATGCAGCCTGCAAGCCTGCATCTGCTATCAGCACCCTGCCCCCTCCTTCACTGATATTCTTAGCTGCCACTGAATAGCTCCCAAGTCATAAAGATCCCAAGCACAGTAGAGTGGTACGTTGGTTCAATAGATGAATTTTCACTTTCCATGCAGACGATTTGGATTCGATTCCTAGTCAATGGCATCCGTCAGTCATAGCTTGCATATTGTTTTGATGTTTAACAAGTTTTAGCGGCTTCCAAACCAATAGAGAGTAGGACAAAAGACCCACGAATCTCCTTTATTACGCCTTCTCCTGGTAGCAAACGTTCCCCCCATTAATTCCAAACGTAATAGTTAAAAGCCTGTTAAAGAAATGAAGTCTTTATTAAAGACATGCCTTTTAATAAAGATTTCCTGAAAGACTGAGGAAAGGGAGGGCAGGAGGAAATCATACACAGTAAGAACTTAGAACTAGAGCAGGCCCCGGTCCATCCGCATGGATGCCTCTCTGCCTCGCTTCAGGCCTGCTGTGTGTGGCAGAAGCAATTCTCTCTGCACCAGTCTGTCTCCATGTGACAGAGTCAGACTTCCCCCACCCTGAGGCAGAAAACTTGAGCCTTAGGATCTATGACTTTAAAAATCCAAGCCATAGCCCTAAGGCTCTCATTAAAAAAAAAAAGAGCTTTTCCCTTTATATCCATCAAAGCAACCTCCTCTTTGTTTTCTTCCTATCCCAGAGATAGCCTCTTCCCTGACAAATCAAAATAGAAATATAAACTCCTTTTACCTTCACTTATATTTCACCAAGTATTTATCGAACTTCTACAAAGTGTCAAGTACTGACTTGGAGTGAACAAGACCAGTAAAATTTCTACTCTCTTAGACTTCACATGTTTGTATGCCTAAGTGAGCGGCTGAGTGAGATGATATGAATGGTGAGGGTACTGAGAAACAAATGTTGTTGTTATTATGTGCTGTTGTGTCGCCTGCAACTCATAGCAACCCGATATACAACAGCCCTAAACTCTGCTCTATTCCTTGCCAATCTTACTGTCTCTGACATACCTACCCTCATTACCTCAGTCACTGAATCAATCCATTTCATCAAGAGTCTTCCTCTCCTCTGCTGTCCCTCCATCCTCCCAAGCATGACATCCCTCTCCAAGGTCTGATCCCACCTTGCAACATGTCCAAAATATGTCAGACGAAGCTTCAGAATCCTTGCCTGCAAGGAGCAGCCTGGCTTCACCCTATCCAGGAAAAACTTGTTTGTTCTCCTAGCAGTCCATGGCATATTCAATACTCTTCTCTAGCTTCACAGCTCAAAGGCATCAACTCTCCTTCTATTATCCCTAGTCATTGTCCTGCTCTCTGATGCATAGCAAATAATTGCAAGGACCATGGCCTGGACAGGCACACCTTAGTCTCCAAACTGACATTGTTGTTCCTTAGTACTTTGGAGAGGTCTCTGACAGCAGAATTACCCAGTGCAATTCTTCTTTTAATTTCCTGGCTGCTGAGAAGCAAATAGTAAGCTAATAAATAAATACACAAGGAAATTTCAGAGAGTGATGAATGCCACACACACACAGACACACACACACTTAGTAATATAATTATGTCTGACTCAGGCTATTTTAGAATGGATGATCATTTGAATTGAGTTGACATCTGAGCTGAGCCCTAAATGACAAGACAGAGTCAGTCACATGGAGATATGGGGGCAAAATGTTCCAGACAAAATGAACAACAAATGAAAGGCCTGAAGCCAGGAATGAACTTGGTATGTTAAAGGAAAATGAATAAACCTATGCAGATAGAACAGTAGGAGAGAAGGAAAGATGGCACTGGAAAAGCTTAGAGTACATGGATAGGGAGCAGATCACTCTCTACCTTGTGAGCTGTGGTATTAGCACAGAATTTATTCTAAATGAAATGCTACTGAATGCTTTAAGGGAATAATAGCAGGATCGAATGTATGCATTTAAAAATTACTCTGACTGTTATGCAGAAAATAAATCATAAGGAACCAACAAAGTTTGAAAGATACAGAAAAAAAATCAGAGTAGAATCAAAGGGAGTTTGAATTAGGGTAGAAGTTGTGAAGGTAGAAAAATAATGGCTAAATTGGAGACGTTTTGGGGTTGTTATTGTTGTTGTGTATCACTGAGTTGGGACAGACCCATAGCTGAACTTCCAGTGGGCTTTCAGGGGCAGTTAATCACATGGCAAGAGATGGCCTGTTTTTCTTCTGTGGAACAGCTGGTGGACTTGAACCACATGCCTTTGAGATTGCAGTACAGCTTCTTACCACGAGGCCACCAAAAATGGCAAAACTTATTAAAGGACTGGATATGTGAAATATCAAAGAAGAATGACTTTGAGCAGTCAGATAGCTAGCTGGAAGTGTTAAATCTAGAAGTTTGGAAAGATTTATTCACTAAGATGTATATGTGGAGATCATTAGCATATAGCTGGCATATAAATCCATGGGGCTGGAGATCAGGTATGGAGAGAATGTAAATTGAAATCATAAGAACCTAAGTTTGAACCCTGCATATATTAAAGCATGGAGATCAAGATGAGGAAGAAGACTTAGCAAAGGATTGTGAGAAGAGTCAGTGAAGTAGAAGTAAAAATAGTGTGTGAGATATCCCAGAAGTGAAGAGAAAATACAGCAAATGCCCCTGAGCAATTAAGTAAAATGAAGCCCATGAAGGAGCCCTAGATTTGGAAATGAGGAGATTATTTTGATCTTGGCAAGAGGAGTTGCACTCAAGGGGTAGAATAGGAAACCTGGTTGGGATTACTTGAGAGTATACAAATGAAAAGTGAGTGCAATAGATAGGGGACTCTTCAGAAGAACTGAACTGAAAAGAAAGTAGAGAAATGAAACACCAGAGAATGAAACATATGAAACATAGAGAAGTTCTATTTGGAAATGCTAGACTAGATTTAAATACTATGAGAGAAAAATGGTCCATCTCCTCCAGCGTGATTTACAGCCTCTGAAAAGCTACTATAGGGTCAACTATGAGTCCATTTCAACTCAACAGTTGTTGGTGATGGGAGTGGGAGTGGTGACCATCAAGTCAGAACCTAGTAATAGCTGACTCTTCAGTGGGTTTTCAAAGGCAGTAAACCACATGGGAGGACGTTGCCCATCTTTTTCCCTCAGAGCAGCTGATAGACTCAAACCATGTACCTTTGTGTTGGCAGTGTGGTTCCTTGTTACTAATGCTAATGACTCAGTAGAGAAAGATAATTTGTTGATGCAAGAAGTCATGAGATCAATTTCAGAGAGAAAGTAAAATATAAGACCCAATATTCAATCGACTCTTAGTCACTACAGAGTTAATTCCTTAGGAAGTAGGAGGAAGGCAAGTGATACAGGTCTAAATTCATGTAGAATCCAGAATTAGCCACGCTGTGTAGTTAAGAGCAGTCTCCTTGCACGCAGTTGATGGTGTGTGCCGTTGAGTCAAAACTGAATTATAGCTGACACTCCAGCAGGTTTTCAGAGGCAGCAAATCATACAGGAAGAGATTGCCTATCCTCCTTTCTACAAAGCAGCGGGTGAATTCAAACTGTGTGCCTCTGATATGGCAGTGCAGCTTCTTACCACTGGGACATCAGAGCAGTTGTTGTTGTGTACCATCAGATTGGAACCATCCCATAGCTGATCCTCCAGTGAGTTTTCAGAGGCATTTAATCACTCGAGAAGAGAATGGCCATCCTTCTCCCAATGAGCAGCTGGTGGATTTGAACTCTATGCCTTCAGGAACACAGTACAGATTCTTACCACTCGGCCACCAGAGCTCCCTAGGCCTACCAAAGCAGTAGGCTCATGTAATTGTCCTATATCCATGGGTCAGGAATTAGGCAGAAGGCTTCTCCTACCTCACTGTTATGGGGGCTGATGAACCCAAAATTGGCAGCTCAGTCAATGCACACTTTTGGCTCGTGGATCTGTGGGACTAGAAAATCCCAAAATCTACAGCAGCTCTTGGCTCATGTGCCAAGGACTAGAGGTCAGAGGATAGTGAGTCAGATACAGATTATGAGAGGATGGATGATCGTTGCCAGAATGTCCACAAGTATGGAATTCAGACCATACTCCTAAGGAAACTCCCTTTGTATCAGATTACAAAATGGAAGACAGTTTCACAATACTGGGAATTCTAGTCAAGCCAAGTTGACACATAACGTTAAACACAATATGATTGATGGACTCATTGCCCAAATGTTTAAATTCAATCTACAGTTTCCTTCCCACGAGGTAAGTCTGAAAATGTCTCGAGCCCTTGGGTCTGTCCCAGCTTGGTCCCAGATTTTAATGCCGTGGAGTGTGGTCAACCTCACCCTGAATCACCTCAATAGCATAACTTATATGTTCCAGAGGATACACCATAAACAACAAAGACATTTTTGTCAAATTCCAATAATTCAGTGTTTATCTTCTAGGAGCCAAACAAAGATTAAGCTTCCCTTTTGGCCAATTATTTCTGTTAAGTCAGAATCAATTCTTAGTTGTCACTCCATTGAGTTTCCGAGACCATGAATTTCAGGAGAAGAGATTGTGTGGCTTTCATCCTGAGAAACAGCTAGTGGGTTCAAACCACCATATGGCTTTTCAACCAGTGATGCAGCTTTCTACCCCACCACGTGCCCTTTGGGGAGGTCAGATTTCTACTAGACACAGGGATGGGGGTGATAAGATGGAATTGTTGTTGTTGTTATGTGCCACGAGTCACCTGCAACTCATAGCGACCCTATGTACAATAGCCCTACACGCCCTACACCCTGCTCTATCCTGTGCTAATCTCACTGTCTCCGACACACCCATCCCGATTACCCCAATCATTGAGTTAATCCAGATAATATAACACCTCTCTGGCAATTTTAATCCACAAGTGGCTCTGAGGGAGAAAGACGAGCCATTTCCTCCAGTGCAATGCAAAGCCATGGAAACCCAAGGAAAAGTCAGTTCTGAATCACCAGCAGTAAGATTGAGTGTAGAGTTTCTCTCTTCTTTGTGTGTTTCTGACTGAAATATCTGGTCATGTCAATGATCAACTGGGAGAAAAGAAAGAGGGTCTTGGTGGCTAGCAATAAAAATAGAAGGTGTAAAATAGTCACTGTAGAAAGCAAGATAGCAAACAATGTGGGAACAGAGGAAAGTTTGAAGTTGATAATCACCCTTCTCTTCTTTCAGAATTATAATATCTTCAGTGATGGTATCCTGGAGTATACGGGTTTGAACCGTCAGTTTCTCTTTCGTCGCCTGGATCCTTTCACTCTCTACACGCTCACCCTGGAAGCCTGCACGAGGGCAGGCTGTGCACACTCCGTACCCCAGCCCCTGTGGACAGCAGAGGCCCCTCCCAACTCTCAGTTGGCTCCCTCAGTTCGGTCTGTGAGATCCACTAGTGTTGAGTTGAGCTGGTCTGAGCCTATTAACCCAAATGGAAAGATAATTCGCTATGAAGTGATTCGCAGATGCTTCAAGGGAAAAGCTTGGGGGAACCAGACAATTCCAGCCGATGAGAAAATTGTTTTCACAGAATATAATACTGAAAGGAATACATTTATGTATAATGACACGGGTTTGCAGCCATGGACACAATGTGAATATAAAATCAACACTTGGAATTCAGCAGGCCATACCTGGAGCTCCTGGAATGGGGTGAAGACAAAACAAGCCCCTCCAGAAGGTGTGTCTCCACCCGAGATTGCCTATGTGTCCAGGCATCCCCCAAAACTGCTGATTTCCTGGGTCCCACCAGAACAATCTAATGGCATTATCCAGTCTTACAGGCTTCAAAGGAACGGAATGTTCTATCCCTTCAGCTTTGATGCAGTGACTTTCAATTACACAGATGATGAACTGCTTCCTTTCTCCACATACAGTTATGCAGTCATAGCCTGCACGAGTGAAGGCTGCTCCACCAGCAAACTCATCAAAATCCAAACTCCTGAGGCTGCTCCAGAAGGGGTCAGCCCACCAGCTCTTCAGAGCATCAGTGCCACGCAAATAGATGTGTCCTGGTCACCACCATCAAATCAGAATGGAGTTATTACTAAATATCTTCTTCGATTGGATGGTGAGGAGTACCACCCTGGGCAGAACCTCTCCATGGTGGTTTCTAACCTGCAGCCTTATACTCAGTATAATTTCTCTCTAGAAGCCTGCACCAGCGGTGGTTGCACAGCTAGTGGGTCGATATCTGCCTGGACATTAGAGGCCCCGCCACAAAACATGGATGCCCCAAGGTTGCAAGTCACAGGCTCGGAATCAATAGAAATCACCTGGAAACCTCCCAGAAACCCAAATGGCCAAATCAGAAGTTATGAACTTAGGAGGGATGGAGCCATTGTGTATACTGGGCTGGAAAC
The DNA here is from genome assembly GCF_000299155.1 of Elephantulus edwardii. Taxonomy (NCBI): domain Eukaryota; kingdom Metazoa; phylum Chordata; class Mammalia; order Macroscelidea; family Macroscelididae; genus Elephantulus; species Elephantulus edwardii. The sequence goes on along the minus strand of NW_006399840.1, from coordinate 6,708,658 downwards.
GCGCTATCACGATTTTACCCTCTCTCCGGGCGTGGAGTACGGCTACACAGTGAGTGCCAACAACAGCCAAGGTGGGATTTTGAGTCCACTCGTCAAAGAGAGAACCAACCCCTCAGCACCCTCAGGAATAGAACCTCCAAAACTGCAGGGCAAGAACCCTCGAGAGATCTTAGTAACCTGGAACCCTCTAGTGAAGACCAATGGCAATATTGTCAATTACACCCTTTTCATCCATCATCTGTCTGAAAGAGAAACAGAAATCATACACGTAAACTCAACTCATAATTCTTTTGATACACGATCGTTCGTCGTAAACCAGCTACAACCGTTTCAGAGGTAGGTAACAACACTGCCATCTCTGTTGAAATGAGTACTCAGGCGGTTATGTAATAATAGCTATAAGACCAAGATGGAATGAGGTCCCCAACACCATCCACGTAACCAACAACAACGAGATCAAAACTTTCTGTATCTGGCGAAGCTAGTTTGTGTAATTCCTGAATAGAAAAATTCTTGGAGGTGACATTTTGAGTCAATCTTTCAGAGACCTTTGTGGTCTGGCGCAGTGTGCTGCAATGTGACAGTTCCCTGAGTCTAGTCCATTCTCAAAGCATACAGGCCTCTGGAAAGTTCTAAGAGCTTCATGTGGGGTCATCTGACCCGGGCAGTAAAGGAAATGAAATATTATTTTAAAGCATGAAAGAGCATCATTCGCTGTGAGCTAATACCAGCTGAGTTGTACAGAAACAAAATATGTCTTAGAGACAGCCATTCTTATTGATCTGGGTTCTTAGAGACAGCCATTCTTATTGACTCTGCTACTTCACTTCTTCCCTCACTAGGGAATTCCCTCAGTCTCCTAGACCATAGGAGGTTGCAAAGCTAACCCAAAAGTCATGCCTCTCTCATGGCTTGAATCCACAAGTGACCCCTTGGGAGAAATTTTTAACCTTGAAAATTCACTGTAGGGTCAACTAAAAGTTAGTTCTAACAACAGAAATGAGCTGATATCAAAAGTTTCTCAGCACGATGCCACTTTGCCAGCTCAGGTATCCTCAGTGGTTCCCTCCAGACTTTGCAACACTGTGATGTGTATTGCTGTTCACACAAAGGGATCATCCCATAGCCTCCGCTTCCAGAAGTTTAACAGATTGCTTGGCAATTTTCCCCAATACTTTTAAAAATAACTCACATCCCCAGAGAGAAGAGTAATAAAAGGTACTTTATGCTTAAAATTTAGTCAAATGAAGGGAACCATTTAAAAAAATTAGAGGGTAAAATTGTGTTGATTTCCAACCAACCACCCTACATAAAGTTCAACTATTATTATAATCTACTGATGTGTGGGTTAGATCCCTCCTGTAATTATCTCTGATATGCAGTGTGGTTTAAATGAAACATTCATGGTCTTATGCATCTACCTGTGATCATTATTTCGGGTCACATTAAATATTAAAGAGAAATTAAAACTTCTGCAGGTATCCACCACAGCTAATCCACAGACGTGGTATGTCAATTGGCTTTTATCTTGCTCTAATTTGGGGCTTGAAGAAGACCCACCTTTACTGCAAAACTGTTCATTTTACACGGGTTCTTCTTTTCCTGACTGCTACTAACAGGCCTTTTTTAAAAATGGTATCAATTTGCTCCCTTTGGAAATTGCTGTTCAAAAAGATATGTAGAAAAGAAAGGGGTTATCCAGATATGGTAAGGACATATTTTCCAGACTGAAGTCTCTTTATTTTCCATCCAAATTAAAGATGTGTCTTTGATGATGTAATCAATATAATTTCCAAATCACTCCTTTCAGAAGTTGGAATTTCTATTACCTAGTGCTATCATCTTTTTTTCTAAGACTGGTTCCTCCTGGCTATGTGTCCAAAGTATGTGAAAAGGAGTATCCAAATCCTTGCACCCAGTCTTTGGAGAAAGATGTCTTGCTTGGAAGGGTCAAGGGACAGACAGCACAGGAGAGGAACACCCTGGAGGAGATGAATTGCCACAATAACTGGGGTAATGAGGGTGGGAGTGTCAGAGATGGTGACACTGGCTCAGGGTATAACAGAATTCAGAGGTATTGTGCATAAGGTCACTGTTAGTCGTAGTCAACTTGACGGCACATAACAGACAACAACAATGCTGCCATAACAAAACATCACTAAACTGGATGGCATATAGAGATCAGAAATCCATTGTCTCGTGTTCTAGAAGCTATGACTCTAAGTTTCAGAGATCCATGTTCTTTCCAAAGGCTCTGAGGGAATAGCATTTTTTTTTACCTTTCATTCTGAGCTTTTGATAATTCCAGGCATTCGATGGCTTGCAGTTCCATAATTTTACTTTTTTGCCACTGTTTTCCCCTTTTCTGTGTCACTTCTCTTTTGTAAAACACTGCAAAGATTATATTGGCACCACGTTCACCATTAACGTCTTTAAAGACCTTACTTTTTAGACAAGTTCACTTCACAAGGATCTTGGATTAGAATTTCAGCATACCTTTTAAGGGGAATACCACTCAATCGATAATATGTATCATATAGTTGGTTTTGGTAGTCTTTTTGAAAACAGGCGGGTATTTAATAAGTATTTGCAAATTAGTATGACATGCTTAGGAAGGAGAGTGAGAACAATTTCAAGCAGAAGGAATCAGATCCAGAATCTTTAAGCCACCCCAAACAGTCCAGGAAATGATTAATTCATATGTGGGTGCTCAGTCACTTCACAGGACTTCTTGGAGGTTAGCTGTAGATTTGTTCTCAAAGGCTGTTGCATCTTAACTTGGTCTGATTATGATGTGATTACTGAAAGTAGATAAGTGTAACAGAGGAGAGGAGAGAGGAGTAAAAGAAGGCAGTGAAGGATGTCACAAAGGAAGTGCCTGTGGATGTTGTTAGGTATCACAGAGTTGATATTGACTCATAATGACCCTTAAGTGGCAAATAAAACTTCACCCTTAGGGTCCTTGCATCGCCAGGATTCCTCTCAAAGGACTGCTCTCAAGTGGATCTAGTGGAGTACAACTCAGTGATCCTGTGAAACAGAGTAGAGCTGCCCTGAAGGCCTCTCAGGGCTGTACTCTTTCCAGAAGCAGATGATCACTTCTTCAAAAGGAGCAAAGGCAACATGACGGAGACTGAGTTTGACCTCCACGAACTCCACAAGGAGAAATTGTCCATGTCAAAGACATCCACAACACAAAACCAATTCCCGTGACGTCAGGCACGTGACCTGTGCTCCTGCACCTCTTTCTACCAATCCCAAAACTGATCTTAATGCTTTACCTAGTGAAAAAAATCCATTGCAACAGCTCACAGACCACACAGAGTCATACTCAGTATTATGAGGTGTACTAGAGATGTCAGAAGGCTGGAATTCAGGTTAGCAGCAGGATACAGTCAGTCAGGACGGCTTCTGAAATGTGCTCTCAAGCACATGGCTGTAGATCAGTATTACAAAACTCCTAACCCTGCCAATTGTGGCCTCTTCCCATCCCATCACTAGTCCTCCAACAAACTTGGGTGAAGACTCATAGCTCTCGTTCCATGGAGTAGCAGTCCCAAGGTCAGCTCTGCCTCATGTCAGGTCTCTGGTTTTCAACTGTGGCTATTATAGCTGCTGGTCCTGGAGGCCCAGGTCTGAGCCCCAAAGGATGTGCAGTCTGCATTCTTTGCTTCTTTACTGGTGGTAAGATTTGCAAAATCTGCCACTGATTCTGCTCAACTTAGTGATGATACTAGCCAGTTCCCTTCTAGATAGCCTACCACAGCCTATTCATGTGCCCCTGCCCATCCACATGACAAAGTCAAAGTCAACCAATGGATAAGAAAGCCATTTTCAACAGTATACTCTTAACATCACAACAACTTTCTCTTGTAGAGTGACTAGTGGGCTCAAATATTAACCTTTTGGTTATCAGGTAAGCACTTAATCACTATGCAAGCAGAGATCCTTTTACCAAGTAATACAGAGAAATAACTGAGACAAGGAAACAGAAAGAAAACAGGTAAGAGAGTGGAAAGTAGTCATCAGAGGAGGAAAGAGGGAAAGAATAAAATGAAGGGAGAAAGTCTAGAAACAAAAGAGGTAAAAGATGAAAAAGTCTGAGCCTGTGAAAGATAGTTACTGTTGTTGTGGTGGTGGTGGTGGTTGTGGTTGTGGTTGTGGTTGTTGTTGTTGTTAGGGGCTAGCAAGTCAACTGCTAATCACAGTTACCCTCCGAAAGACAGATCTGAACCTTGCCTTACCGTGCACTATTCTGATTGCTACCATTTGTGAGCATATTGTTGCAAAATCAATCCACCTTATGGGTGATCTTCCTCCCTTTCTCAAACTCTTCATCTTTCCCACAATGATGTCCTTTTCCAATGATTGGCCCCTCCTGACAACATGCTCAAAGGATGTGAGACCAAGTTTCACCATCCGCCCCTCTAAGGAGCACCCTCGTTGCGTTTCCTCCAAGACTGACTTGTTTATTCTTTTGGCAGTCCATGGGATATTCAGTACTCTTCTCCAACACCACAATTCAAAGACATCTATTCGTCTTTTGTCATTCTTATTTGTTGTCCAACTTTGAGTGCAGACCAGCTCTGAGAGAGACAAACAATTGGTTGGGTTTAAATGAATGGTGATAACGTGTCTCCCTGATTGATAATCTAGAGTGGAGCTAGATTAATTTTGTCCCCAAAAGATCCTTGTGTGACATGAGAGCCTGTTTTAAAATGTCAGAGATCATGTTCCTTCATAGCCTCAAAATATTTGCAAGAAATAATTTAGCCCTGTCTACAGAGGTAGGAGGAGCACAGGGCAGCTGGTATGAGTGTGTCCTCTCCTACTCTTCACCACTGTGTTAGGTGATTCTACAGAACACCAGAATGTCTACACTGAAAAGAATAATTTACTTATGAATGATTTATTTCTTCTATGCATTCCTATTTAGAATGATTATGCCCACCCTTTCAAACAGATGAGAAACTTCCCTTCGGTTTAGAAAATGGACATTGAAAAGACTTTTATGGAAATAAATAGTGAGGCATTTGAGTTTACTCTACCTCATATCAGCCTTCCATAAGATATGTGAGCCTATAAATCTTTGTGGGAAGAAACCTGCCATCATTCTCCAAGGAGAAGATGGAGAATATGAATCTATGACTTTTTGGCTAACTGTACGGCATGCAATGTAATACACTACTAGAGTTTTTTTCTGTGGATATAGAACTATTTTATTCTTTAAAAAGGTAACGCTATTTATAAGAACAGAGTCCCTGTATAGTACAAATAGTTAACATAGTTAATTGGTAACCAAACTGTGGAGGTTCAAATCTATTCCAAAGCACATGGCAAGAACTTCCAGGATCTCCACTTCCGGACAATTGATCCCTGTGAATCCTATAGAGTATAATTCACTTTGACACACATGGTGCTGTTATGAGTTAGAATCAACTCAAGAACATCTGGTTATATATACGAATAAAATTAGTTAGAATTATTTCTCTTTTTTTTTATTCTGTGAAACACTTGGACTTTTAAAGATTCTTTTCATGAAAATCTATCTTGCTGATAATGAGTCATTTCTATCGTGTGTCCTAAAGGTATGAAGTGCGAGTTCAAGCGTGCACCCTGCTGGGTTGTGCATCTAGTGACTGGACATCCATCTTGACCCCAGAAATCCCACCTCTGATGCAACCTCCTCCCCATCTAGAGGTCCAGATGGCACCAGGAGAATTTTACCCCGCCGTTTCTATCCTGTGGGCAGGACCACGTGAGCCAAATGGGAAAGTTTTATATTATGAATTGTACAGACGACAAATAACGACACAGTCTGGAAAACCGAGCCCAGTGCTAGCCTACAATGGAAGCTTGAACACATTTATTGATTCTCGACTATTGCCTTACACAGAATATGAATATCAGGTAAGAAATACATGTTGTCTGCCATTTAAATGGACGTCATGTGCACACATCAGTTCCTGCCGGTAAAAGCTGTTTACAATTTAAAAAGTCACTTGGAGCTTTGGTGGCCCTACTGGAAAGAAGCTGTTCTGCAATCCCCCAGGCACATACAGTTCATGTTCCCTGGAAGAAAGATGGGCAGTCACCTCTCATGTGCTTTACTGCCTCTGAAAAGTCACCAGAAGGTCAGCTATGGGTCAGTTCTGACTACACAACAGCAAACATAGAAACACAAGCCTTAAGGAGTTTAATAATATTCTTTAAAAAATTTTAAGAAATAAATGAAAAACTGAATACCATATTCACTTACCTTCTTCTTTTTCTTGTTTCTTGATCCATGAGATGAATGCTTGTTGTTTTAATGTAGATTTCAGGTGAAATATTTGCATTTCTTATTGATGAAGTTGTTTTTACAGTTAATCTTCTTTCTCCCTGTCAGTGACGCTAAATGATCACTTTGAAAATAACTTGAACCATGAGAGAATAAAACCTATGGCAAGCAACTCTAGCCTCTGTGTCTGAGTATGCTAACAGAATTGTGAAGGATGCTTACTAATCTTCACACAAGAAGTTTGTATGAAGATGACCTGTAAAAAAACCCTAAAGTCCATGTACTCTATAACTCCAAGACAAAAATTATTAAGCACTGAAAACTGTTAACTAAAATATTGCTGTTCACACCCACCCAGGAGAGCCTCAAAAGAAATGCTTAGTGACTTATTATTTTTTTTTGTCATCAGAATTCATTTGCACTGTTACTGTTTTATATGTCATCAAGTCAGAAACTACTCATAGCTGACCCGCCAGAAGGTTTCAGAAGCTGTAAATTGCACAGGAGGAGATTGCCCACCTTTCTCTTGCAGAGCAACTGGTGGATTCACCTTGCTCTGGCTGGACAGTGCAACTCCTTACCACTACTTGTAAGGGTCATTAGTGGTCAGAGCGGCCCCATTTCCTGTCTTGGAATGATTCATTCCACTCCCCCACCCCCATCCATCTTTTTCTCAGGCTTTGTAAAAACATCAATTCAAGTGTTAGATGTTACTTAGCCAGGTGGTGGGTGCAGATGTCTCTTTGATGCCTTGATCTTAAACAGTGTGACTCAGGATGGAAGAAGGTGAAGGTCACCGTCCTCATGAAGCATCTTTATGCCGCAATCCAAAAGTTTCCCTGATCCCTGATCCTTGCAAGAATTTTTTCATTTATTCCTTTAATTCTACATCCTCCTAATAAGTCCCTTTATTGCTTAAGTCAGAATATGTTTTTCTTGGTTGCAGTTAAAAAAAAAAAGACTTGTTGACTGATGCAAGCACTTTCTATCAGGCACAAATGTCAAGTACAATGGTTCAAAAGTTAAGTTTGAGACATTTGTTGTGTTGGTGGTGGTGTATGTGTCATCAAGCTGGAACCTAGTCAGAGGTGACCTTCTGGAGAGTTTTCAGAGGCTGTAAATTGCATGAAAGGAGATGACCCATCTTTTTCCACAAAGCAGCTAGTGGATTGAAAAACAAGTTCCTTTGGATTGGCAGCACAATTTCTTATCATAGTAATAAAATCACTGAGCCATCAAGAGTACGGTCACAAATTGATTAACATAAAAATTATATGTAACACTTTAAATGAGGATGCTCTGGTAACCTAGTGGCAAGAATATGAACTATAATCCCAAATGCACACAGTTCAAATCCAACAGCTTCTCCACAGGAAAAGGATGGGCAATCTCCTTCTGCGCTATTAACAGCCTTTGAAAACCCCCTGGAGGGTCAGTTCCAACTCAATGGTACACAATAACAACATTTTAAGTGTGTAAAAATGCTTTAGACTAATAATGTATGAGTTAGTAAGAATTGAAAACACAATGAGATGCTTGAATGGTTCGAAGCTATAGACAGATAAAAATCCGCAATCTCTTAATTCTAACTCCAAATCTAAAATTCTCTAAAAACCAGTAGGTGGGGTTTGGTTTCTTTTTCAAGTTTGCCACAATTAATTTGAACATATTTAGAGCAAAACCCAAATGTTGGTTTTTATTCTTGTATTTCAAGCTTGGCACAATACATTAAGACATATTTAGTACCAGAGCTCTAGTAGTTTACTGGTAAGGAGGTGTGCTGCCAACCCAAAGGTTGTTGTGTTGTTGTTGATTGCCTTCAAGTGGAACACAACTCATAGAAACCCTATGAACAAAATGCATAAAGCCCCTCTACAACTATAGACACTTACCAAAGTCAATAGAATTTCCGGAGGCATGTTGTTTAGGAAATGGATGCCACTCCTGCTTTGAAACCTGTCATAGAATGTTATTAGCTGAGTCACCTGCAATGTATAGAGACCCTATGTACAGTAGCTCTGAACACTTCCCTGTCCTGAGCCATTCTTACTAATTCTGACACACCATCCCCCATCACCCGTTACTGTATCGATCCATCTCATCCAGTGTCTCCCTCTCCTGCACTGTCTGTCCACCCTTCCAAGCATGATTTATTCTCCAAGGACAGATCTCTCCTGACCATGCACCCAAAGTAAGTGAGGCGGAACTTCAAAATCCTAACTTCCAAGGAGAGACTTGGTTTCAAGACAGACCTATTTACTTTCTTGGCAGTTCTTGATGTGTTCAAGACTTTTCTCTAGCACCACAACTTGAAGGCATCTATTCTTCTGTTATCCTTAAACATTGTCCAACTCTCTAAAGCATAACAAGTAATTGAGAAGACCATGGCCTGGATTGGGGTACCTTTGTATCTAGACTGACATCATTTCTCTTCAGCGCTCTGGAGAGGTCCATGACAGCAGATTTTCCCAATGCAATTTGTCTTTTGATTTTCTGACTGCTAGTGTTAAGAATGTTGATTGTGGATCTGAGCAAGCTGTACTTGTTAACAACCTCAATCTCTTCTCCATCTAATATGGTGCTGCCAATTGGCCCAGTAGTGACAATCGTTGAATTCTTGATGTTGAGCTTCAATTCATATTGAAAACTATAGTCTTTGACCTTTTGCAGCAAGTACTTCAGGTTGTGTCATCCACATATGTTAGGTTGTTAATGTGTCTTCCTCCCATATTGATACCACACTTCTCCTCATAAAGCCCTGCTTCCCAAATGATCTGTTTTGCATACAGATTGAAAAAGTACAGAGACAGAATACATCCCTGATATACTCGTTTCTTGATTTTGAACCATGCAGTGTTTCCTTGCTCCGTTCCGAAGATGCTTCTTGGTCCAAATACAGGTTTCGTATAAGCATGATCAGGTGTTCTAAGATTCCCATTTTCCTCAAAGTTAACCACAATTTATTGCAACAATTTATTATGCTCCACGCAGTCAAAAGCCTTTGCATAGTCAATGAAACAGATATAGGCATTCTTCTGGTACTCTCTGCTTTCGGCCAAGATCCATCTGACATTGGCAATAATGTCCCTAGTGCCACGGCCTCTTCTAAACCCAGCCTGTATTTCTGGTAGTTCTCTGCCAATGTACTGTTCATGTCTTTTCTGGATAATCTTCAGCAGGATTTTGCTAGTGTGTAATATTAGTGATATTGTGCAATAATTTCCACCCTATCAGTCACTTTTTAAAAAATGGGTATAAATATGGGTCTCTTCCAGTCAGTTGGCCAAGTAGTTGTCCTCCACATTTCTTGGCACAACTTGATGAGCAAATGCAGGGCAGCATCTGTTTGTTGAAATATGTCAATTGGTATTTCATCAATACCTGCTCCTTCGAAGCAACCTGAAATTCCTTTTTCTTCACTATTGCCTCTTGCTCATATGTTGTTTCTTGAAATTCTTCTGTGTCAGCAATTAATTTTGGTACAGTGACTCTGCATACTCCTTCCATCTGCTCTTAATGCTTCTAGAATCATTTAATAATCTGCCAGTAGCATCATTTAATAATAATGTGTGACTGGCAAAAGTTGGGAATCAGGAAGAAGGATCAATTATCAGAAAATATGGATTTGGTGACAGAAATGAAGCTAAAGAAAGAATGATATAATTTGGTACAATCATTGACTTCTTCATAGGAAAAACTTTTTATAAGAAGCATAAATGCAGGCTATACACATGGATTTCACCTGATGAGATGCACAGAAATCAGATTTATTACATCTGTGGAAGGAACCATTGGAGAAGTTCACTATCAGCAGTAAAAACTAGGGCCAGGTGCTGACTGTGGAACAGACCATCAACTGCTCATATACAAGTTCAAATTAAAACTAAAGAAAGTTAAGTCATATCCACAGAAATAAAAATTTTACTTTCAGCATATCTCCCATCAATTTAAAAACCAACTCAGGAATAGGTTTGGGGCCTTGAACAATAATAAAGAAGACCAGATAAGCTGTGAAAAGATACCAAGAATATTGTTCATGAAGAATGCAAAAAGTCATTACAAAGAAGGAAGAAGGAATGACCAGAATGGATGTCAGAATAGACTGAATATTGCACTAGAGCACTGAGAAGCCAAAGTAAAGGGAAGAAATCAAGAAGTTAAGACGCTGAATAGAAGATTTCAAAGGGCTGCTCAAAAGGAAGTAGAGAGGAAGCTCCCACTCACTGGCTTTAAGTGTGGATCTGAAGGACACTTGGCCAAGGGTGGCCCACATCAGGCCCTAGTGGCTGACAGGACTGACAGGCCCCAGCTCCCAGCTGGAAACAAAGAAGGATGCTTCAATGATTTAGATCCTCCCAGAAGAGCTGTGGGTGAGCATTAACATTACTGGTAAGTATATTCATTTTCTCCTGGACACAAGAGCCTACTATTTGGTCCTAAAAGCCTTCTGAGGTTCCAACTCTTCTCACTATTTCTTAGTTGTTGGAATTGTCAGAAAACCTCATAAGCAGTTAGTTCCTTACTTCACCTCTGCCTTGCATGCAGACTTCCGAGTTGTAATACAACCCAGTGGTAGATGGAATTTGCTCCAGGACTTAAGAACAATAAATGACAGAGTTGAAATAAAAAAAAAAGGCTGCTTGGGAAGACAAGGCAAAATATTACAATGAAACGTGCAAAGAGCTGGAATCAGAAAATCAAAAAGGCCAAATTTGCTCAGCATTTCTTAAGCTGAAAGAACTGAAGAATAAATTCAAGCCATGATTTGCAATGCTTAAGGATGCTATGGGCAGAATATTGAATGATTCAAGAAGTATTAAAAACCCAAAGGTGTATAGCTTAAATTTACCAGCTCCCTTGCAGGAGAAAAATGAACAATCTCTTCCCATATATTTTACTGTCTCTAAAATCCTACTAGAGGGTCAGTTATGAGTTGGTTCCCACTAGACAGTTTATAACAACCACAACATAATATTTATTTGTCCCCTTAATATGACTATTTTTAGTTGTTATTTATTACAAGGTGGTTAATTAAACAATATATAAAATAATTCTAAAATGAGCAATTCAGTTATACTCATTTCATTACTTTTCTGAAACTTGGAAAAGAAAATAATTTTAAAATACATTAGATCCCAAAAGTTTCAGATGAGGAGTTTGGCTTGGGTTATGAAGGAATGAATTATGTATTGGTGCCACAGGCAGAACCAAAGTACTATTAGAAACAAGTGGTGGTCCTTTTGTTCTTTTGTCATTATTTTTACAGTGATATGTCAAGTTATTGATGACCTTCTATCCTTAATTACCTAATCTTCCTTATGGATAAAAAGAGATATTTTGAGATACCTCAATGGCATAAATATCAAAGTTTTGTCCTCTGATTAGATAAGACTGAATGATCTGTTGTTGGTGTTGTGTTTGGTTGAGTCAGAACCAGCTCATAGCCGACTCTCCAGTGGGTTTTTAGAGGTATTATTTCTGGTGGGAGTAGCTTGCCCATCTTTCTCCCACAGAGTAGATTTAAACCTCATGCCTTTTGACTGAAAGTGTGACTCCTTACCACTAACCCATCAGAGATCCCTAAATGACCATAGATTAAGAATAAAAAAGTGATTATAGTTTCTTTGGTATCATATTGTATCATTGGGTTAAAAAAAGTGATGTGATCAGTAGATTTCTCACCTCAGTTTTCTGCTACTGGGTGCTATCCACCTGATTTTTCAGCCCATTGTCTCATAACGTTTTCTAGGCTTTAATCACTAGGAAAGTAAATCACCAGGTCTTTCTCCCACAGAGTTACTGATTGAGTTCAATCCACCAACCTTTCAGTTAGCAGCTGAAGTCTTCACTGTTGTACCTCTAACATTCCTTTCTTGGCTTTCATATGAATGTTAAAATCAAAAGCAAGTGTCACGTCTTTAGATCTCTAGTCCTATTTCTCACTAGGAGCTAAGGATGAAGAACAACAACTCAAAACCAAACCTGTGGTCATTCAGTTGATTCTGGTTCATAGTGGAACTGCTGCAGTGGGTTTCCACAGCTGTATACTTTACAGAAGAAGACTTCCATATCATTCACCTGAAGAGCAGCTGGTGGGTTCAAATTATACATTACTTGTTAGTATAGCAAAGCACTTACGCACTGTACCACCAGGGCCTCTTTGAGTAATCCTCCAGAAGTCTTGAGGAAATAGTGTGCTAAAAGAGTTGACACCCTCTCTTTAAAAAAAAAATCTCCGTAAGATGAATTTTTATTGCTCACAACAGGTTGCCTTTCAGAATGCATGACCACTTGTTCACCCAACATCTGGCAATAATTTTACTCTTCTGTAGAGGATGAGATTTCTTTTTTTAAGGTAATCCATATTTGTTTGTTTTAGATATTTGCCCAGACATGTGGAACTATTAATCTGAAAGATGGAGATGACCTGAGATAGGCAGTGCCATTCACAGATGTTCCATGAGAGTGTCAGATATGACTTCCCACCACCCTCCTACACTGCCAAGACCTATGGAATTCACTTCTGTTTATGAGTTGTCATTGAAGTCAGCTACTACAATTTGTAACATTGGAAGAAAAGGACAATATTCTCTTGTCTAAGTTAAGTCATTGAATCAGATGGTCATTAATAAAGTTCTGGATTAAAAGGTATAGTGTGTAAAGTTTTGATGACTAGAAGAGTCTGGATACATGTGGAGAAAGGGATTCTTACTGCCTGTGAAAGAAATCACTACAGAAGACTAAAGAGGCCCCATTGTAGCAAATAACACTTTGTTCACAATGATGCACATGACTAGTTTGCTAACCAAGAAAAATCATGTGATATTAATAGGAATCTTTTAGTTTTCAATAATTCCTCAATACTGAATTCCATTAAGGTAGTGATTCTAAGAATGTAGGATGGAAAACTCAATTTTAAACTCACCATCTTGAAGTTGGAACTGACTCATAGCTGACCCTTCATCAGGTTTCCAAGGCTGTAAATTGCATGGATGAAATTGTATTTCTCCTTCAGAGCTGTTGATGAATTCAAATCAGCATAGAGGCTCAACGCTGGGTTAGCAGTTACCTTTGAACTAGGCCACCAGAGCTCTCTTGGGACCTCGTGTGTGTGTGTGTGTGTGTGTGTGTGTGTGTGTGTGTGTGTGTGTGTGTTTTCATATAACAAATACAAAAAGAATTACCTAAAAGAACTGGTTTAAAATACAGACTTCTGAAAGTTGGAGGGTGAAGAAATCCCAGTAATTTGTATTGTAGCAAGAAATTTAGATGGTACCTAAGGCATATTTTTGAGAAGTGTAAGAGCCAAAACAAAAATAAACCAAAAAAATTGGAAAGACTTGTTTTCAAATTCACAAGGATGCAAGGGAGGGACCCATTAGAGAGCAGGACCCATTAGGGAGCATTACAAAGCATTCTTAGAGAATTTCAAATACAAAGTAATTTGCCAAAGCCCAAGTCTCAAAGCAATTATCCAAGTGTATGGTTCCTTTATAAAAGACTGCTTCTTGGAGAGGAACATCATGCTTGGAAAGTTGGAGGGTCAATGATCAACAAACCTGAACCCTGTCCTATCCTGTGCCATCCACACACTTTCTGATACATTAAAAACCATTGCAACAGTCTTAGTGTCAATCCACCTGATTGAGGGTCCCCCTCTTCTTTGCCGACCCTCCACTCTTCAAGCATCATGTCTATCTCCAAGGAATAGCCCCTCCTAGAAACATGCCCAAAGGGTGTGAGGCAAAGCTTGATCAGCTCTGCCTCCAAATAGCACTCTGGTTGCACTTTCTTCAAGACATATTTGTTTGTTCTTTTGGGAATCCACGGGATGTTCAGTGTTCTTTTCTAATTCCACAGCTCAAAGGCATCAAATCATCTTCTGTTATCCTTCTTCATTGTCCAGCTTTCAGATGTATAACAAGTGATTGGCCTGAATCCTACACACCTTAGTCCTCAAACTAACATCATTACTCCTCAAAAATTTTGAGAGGTCCTTAACTGCAGACTTTCCCAGTGCAATATGTCTCCTGATTTCCTTACTGCTGGTACCAGAGGTGTTAATTATAGACCTAAGTAAGAAGAAGTGACAGACAGTGCAAATCTTTTCTCCATCTGTCATGGATTTGCCTGAAAGTTCAGTGGTACGAATCTTTGTTTTCTTGACATTGAGATGCAATTCCTATTGAAGTCTATATTCTTTGCAATAAGTGCTTCAAGTTCTTCTTACTTTCAGCAAGCAAGGTTGTGCCATCTGCATAATGTAGGTTATTGATGAGTCTCCCTCCAATCCTAATGCCATATTCCCCATCATAGAATCCAACTTCTTCAATAATTTGCTCAGTATGCAAAGGCTTTTGACTGTGCGGATCACAACAAGCTATGACTGACTCTGAGAAGACTAGGAATCCCAGAACATTTGATTGTGCTAATGCGAAACCTATACTTGGATCAAGAGGCAGTTGTCAGAACAAAGTAAGGAGACACTACATGGTTCAAAATCAAGAAGGGGGTCCATCAGGGATGTATTCTGTCTCCATACCCTTCAATCTGTATCCAGAACAGATCATCCAACACGCTGGGCTGTACGAGGAGGAATGTGGCATCAGGATTGGCGGAAGAGTCATCAACAACCTGTGTTATGCGGATGACACAACCCTGCTTAAAGTTTGGTTTTTTTATTCTCTCAGCTTGAGACATGCAAAGCATGTTCTTCTCTTTTATTCTCCAAATTCCAGGCCTCTGCACATTCCATTATTATTCTTTGCTTTGTCTTCTTATGCTGCCCTTTGCCCTTTGAAATTTTCTGTTAAGCTCTTTTACTTTGGCATGTTTTCCCTTTGTTTTGGCTTCCTGATGCTCTAGAAGCAATTTTTAGAGTCTCTTGTGATGTCCATTTCAGTTTTATTCTTTCTCCTCTTTGTATTCATCTTTAGCTTTCTTCATGGGTGGTATCGGTGCTATCATCCCATAACTCATCTGATCTTAAATCATTGGTGTTCAATGCTTCAAAAATACTCTTAAGATGATTTTGAAATTCAAATGGAATAGATTTAAGATCGTATTTTGGTTCTCATTGACTTATTTTCATTTTCTTCAGCCTCAATTTGAATTTGCTCATGAGTAATTGATGATCTGACCCACTGTCTGCCCCTGACCTAGTTTTGACTCCAGATACTGAGCTTCTCCAACAATTACTTCCACAGATGTAGTCAATCTGATTCTTATACAGCCTATCAAGTGAGGTCCATGTGTAAAGTTGCTGTTTGTGTCTTTTTAAAAAAGTATTTGTAATGAATAAATCATTGAAAATACAAAATTCATTCTTTCTACTTCCAGTCTCATTTTTGTCATTAAGGCCATATTTTCCATATCTTCCTTCTTCACTGTTTCCAAATATTGTAATCCAATCACCAGTTGTCATTAGTACATCTATATTGCTTGTATGGTCAATTTTGGACTGTAAGATTTGGTAAAAATTTTCAATTTCTTCTTCTTTGACTCTAGGTGTAGGAATGTTTATTTGATTAACAGTCATATTAACAGGTCTTCCTTGTATTCGTATGAATAATGATCTGTCTCTCACATTTTATTTCAAGATAGAACATGGAATAGACTTTTTGACTTTTTTAAATGTTGATGGGAGCTGCCTGAGAGACTCTTGTTTGAAGTAGTTGGATTCTGGAGGGTAGGTGGTTTTTATTTAATTAATAATCAGGTCAGATGTGAGCTGTATGATTCTTTTTCTTTAATTAACAATCATTTGTGGTCAGGAAGACTTTTGCTTAAACCGGTTAGGACCCAGGGGGTGCACTTTTGTGATTTAAAGTTGATTGGGACCTGCCTGAGAGTTTCTTCTTTGAAGCAGTTGGGTAGTAGGAATATTATTATCCAATTCAAAATGCTAATCCATTCCATTTCAGCTCACTAAAACATAAAAAGGGACCTGTTGGTTTAGTGGTATGGAGTTGCAGCCAGCCCGAAAGCATGTGATTCAAATCCACTGACTGCTCTATGGAGAAAGATGGACAATAGGCGGAGGCCTATTAGAATAACTGCCTCTGAAAACCCACTGGAGGTCAGCTACAAGTTGGTTCTAACTTGATGGTACACAACATACACACAATGCCTAAAATACTGATTTTTCAATTCCATTTAATGCTTCATACACTCCATATTCTAACTATGAATAGATATTTAAAGCTTCTTTTGAATTATACAACATCAGCAAATAAAGCTTTATTCCATCTACATCACTATTATTTACTCATAGTTGTATTTCGAGTGTCTTCCAATCTTGGAGATCATCTTCCAGCATTCTAACAGACAATGATCTGCCATTGTCCATATTCACAGACTATTATTTTCAGGAGTAGATCACCAAATCCTGCTTCTTAGTCTGTCTTAGTTTGGAGGCTCCACTGAAACCTGTATGCACTGGGTGATGCTGGGTACTGGTATTTGAAATACCAGTGACATAGCTTCCAGAATCACAGGAACATGCCAACCACCACAGTATGACAAACTGACACATGAGTGCTAATTGTGCATTCATATTCATACTCCTGTGTAAGGCAAAGACTCACCAGGGATTTGCTGCTGTCTGCCATGGCTCCTGCTTTCAATAAGTCATGTTGTCAGTAACTTAGTTTCCTTGAAATTTCTCTACTTTGACAGATTCTTGAGATGCACACCCACACACACTCAGTATGTCTGAAGGCTTCTGGTGCTGTTGTGACTGAATAACCCAAAAGTGGCAGGTCAACCTCAGAGATTTCTGTGACTCACTCCTGTGTGAATCTGATCTTAGTGTTTCCACAGTCCATTAGGAACAGCAACCTGCTCCCTTCTAACAGGATTCCTTTTGTGTGCAAATGGTTAATGTGCTTGGCTGTGAACCAAAAGGCTGGAAGTTCAAGTCCACCAAGGACTACCTTAGAAGAAAGGTCTAGCAATCTACTTCTGAAATTAAAAAGCCTATAGAGGAAAGTTCCATTCTGACTCACATGAATTGGAGTCACCACTGGCAAATGACTTTGTTTAAAAAGCTTTTTAAGAGATCACACAGTACCCAAATAATTGTTTTAGGATTGCGACAAAAGAAGTTGGAGGAAAAGGTGGAGAAGCCTCACTGTCTATTGTTGAGTAGAGATTGCAGAAGGGTTCCGGGGAGGGGGGGGGGTGTCTTTTATATAACCATAGCCACAAAGAACTACCAAATTGTTGATAGTGAGCTCTTTCCTTTCCCAGAGGAAAGGGGGAAAGGCAATAATTTCTAGTGTGTCTGTCACTGTTTCTGTCTTCTTGAGCAAGTTAACCTCTCCAGGCCTTTACTTATCTGTAAATGAAAGCTTCCTCTAGTTTTCATTTCTCTGGTCCCAACTAGGACTAAAGGAGCTCTGGTGGTGCAGACCGTCAAGAGTTACATTGCTAATCCAGAGGCCACTCCTCTCTGGTGGCTTGAGTCTGCAGCTGCTCCTTGGGAGAAAGACCGACTTCTGTTTGCTTTAAGCCTTGGAAACATACTACAAGGTCAGCTTTGAGCTTGTCCTGACTCCATGGCAATGAGTAAGTTAGGACTAAGCTGTAGTCAGACTACTTTATTAAAGATATAACCAAACTTTATTTTCTTATGTTTATCTTTGGGATCTCTCATTTTAAATCTTGACAATAAATTTGGAGCCAAAGACATTTTATTTGACAGTTCTTCACTGTGTGATATACAACCTCAAACTTGAAAGTCATGAATTTGAGCTTGAATAGCATTTTAGCTTTAATGGTGAGATGGATTGACATGGTGACTGCAGCAATGGGCTCAAGTGTATTAGAGATCGTGAGGAGAGGACAGGATTCAGATCTGTTGTACATAAGGTTGCTATGAGTCATAAATTGACTTGATGACACCTAACAACAACAAGGACATATAAAGCTAACTTGAGACAATAAATTATTATGTATTATCCATCACCAAAATGTACATATCAAAACATATTGGTGTGTCTCTTATTGGAATATATGTGTCTTTTTAATACACTATTCATTAGAGTCTTGTGTAAGACTTTCTGGCTTGAGAAAGTCCATACCATCAATAGGGTAATAGGACTATTTCACTACAAGTCATAGAAACCTAACCTAAAATAAAGAGAAAAGAAATTGTTTCTGCTAATTTGTCTGGGAAGAAAACAGAAATAATTCCTTCAAACAAAGGAAAAAGTATGAATGAATACTTTGCCCTCAGATTCTAAAATACAGTTTTCAATGCAGTTGGATCCATTCTCTTTCTCCCTCACTGCTTTCCTCATCTTGTTTGTCTCTATTTGCCTTCGTTCTGAACTAGATACTCTCCATGTAGCAGAGTAAACGACTCCTGGCACTCCCAGGGTTCTTTCTCTTTGTGTTTCTGTTCCCTTGTCTATAAAATTTGGATAGGAATTGCAAGCACGAAATGTCTACACTTGCTTTGAGGGTAAATGAGTTAATACACAAAATGCTTAGGACAGTGCCTCATAGAATCAACATAATAATAGTAATTGTCACCACTATCCTTTCAACCTTAGACTGGAAAGATAACTCCTATCTCTCAGTACTCATAAGTCAACCAAGACTCCATTCTGACTGAGCCTCTTTTTGATCACATGTCTCTCCATGAAAACCAACCATTGTGTCCAAGAAATAGAGGATTAACTTAGCAATCCTATCTACTGTTCATTGGGTCGCTATGGTCATAGTCAACTTGATGTCACCTAACACAACATAGAGCACAGGACTGTAGGAGAGCTTCACATGGTATGTGGGAAACATCCTCAGCCAGATTCAATGGCTATTCCTGGACACTCTACTCCCCCACCATGATAATGAACACTTAACTCCTCTCAATATTTGTACTCTTTTTATTATTAAATTTTATTAATTTTAATGAACATTTACAGAGATTTTGGGTTTCCATTCATTCATTGTTGCACTATTTTCTCTACCCTCCCCCCCCCCAGTTCATTCTTCTTTGGACTGGACATTCATAAGTTCCTGTTTTCCAGATGCAGATACAGTTTAAGATTCCACAGCTTGAGTAAATTATTTTACTTCGCATGTTGTTGCTGTTATTATGTACCATCAACTTGGAGCCAACTCATAGCTGACCCTCCTCCAACAGATTTTTAAAGGCAATAAATTACACAGGGGTTAATTGTCCATCTTTTACCCATGGAGTAGTTTGTGGATTTGAACTGTGCACCTTTGGATTGGCAGTGCAACTTCTTGCCACCAAGCCATCATTACTTCACTTTTCTTATTCAGTAAATAAGTGACTTAAGAGAACTAAGAAACCATGTATTTAAAAAAGAAACCTGCTACAATAAAGAAGCTTCTGAACTGCAAAAAAAAAAAAAAAAAAAGAAACCTGCTTTTAAAAGTAGGTGCTTACCACCTAAATCTCACTGCTATGAAATTGATTTCAACTCATTGTAACCCACCATCGCTTTTTTGAGGCTGTAAATTGTAACATGAGGAGTTAGCCCATCCTTTTCCTCAGGAGCTGTTGGTGGCTATGTTCTTTAGGTTAATAATACTAAGGTGTACACCAGCATGACCAGTCAAATAAACAAACAAATGTCTCCTGGAAGGATTGCAGCCTGTACACTCCTTGGAGACAAGGTTAGTAAGCTGCCATCTAATGAATTTTAGGTACAATGTCAGGAAAGGCCAGGCTCTGGAAAAAGACATTGTGCTTGGAAATGTGGAAAGTCAGAGAAGGAGATTATTCCCAATGCGAGGTGTTGACACAGTGACCGCAGCCATGGGCCCAGCAGAGATTGTGAGGATGGCACAGGATCGGGTAAAGTTTCTATCTACCGTCCATGGGGTCACTGTGAGTCAGAGTCAACTTATCAGCACCTCACAACAGCAGCATCTAAGCCCCATCCTCCACGTTGAAACAAAAACGATCTCTCTTCTGAAACATCGCGTCAATCCTGGAGAGGGGGAAAGACCAGGTTAGCAAAACTGTCTTATCTGTATTGATGAGCCATTAATAAAAAATTTCTGCTGTTGCTACTTCTCTTTGCTGTTGATTCCTGCACACTGTGACCCTATGTGACAGAGTGGGAATGCCCTGTGGGGATTTCCAAGCTTTAATCTTTACAGGAACAGATCCCCACATCTTTCTCCTTTGAAGCTGCTGAGTAGATTCAAACCACCAACCTTTGCTTAACAGCTGAATACTTAGCTGTTATACCACCAGACTTAGGACGTAAAAATCTCTCAGAGGCAGAGTAGACTCTGAAGGGGTGATACCCTTTCATCTAGGACTTTAACCTGTTTGTTTGTTTGTTTGTTTGTTTGTTTGTTTGTTTCTTGGTCTTCCCACCTCTCTTCTTAGGAAAAGAATAATTTGCACACATCCTTCTGATTAAAATTTCTTCTAACCTCAATACTCTGATTCTTGATTTCTGTGCTTACCTATCTGCTTCATATTGCTAGTTTTTTCTTGCCCTCTACCCTTACCTGGTCTTCCTGAGCATTTTTCAGATCACATTTAGAGACAATGTATTGAACATGCTTTTTGTTTGGCTTTGGACTTGCATTTAATTAGGTATTAATCTCACTAAGGTATTTCTGACCAGCATGGAGGCTTTTGTTTGGTTATTTCGCCCCTAGGAATTATATCCTCCATCCTCCCAGAAAATGTTTTAAATGATTTATTGATATTGCCTGACTCAGGTAGTGCTTTTGTTCTAAAACGTTAGGGCTTGAGTGTCAAGGCTTAGTCTGAAGGCCAAAGGGACATTCTCATGACTGAAAATTCCTTCTGTACTAAGGGACTGGACCATTTTTTGCCATCAGGCATACATTCCACCAGGAGACCATTTCTACCTGTGCATGTGAGCAACCTCAGGGTTATGTTCTAGTTCATGCACGGGCATGAACCTCTGTTCTGTTTGTCGCTCTCACAAGTATCCTTTAGAACTTTATTCTTAAACTTCTATTAGTCATCTTTACGTTTACCTTTGAGACAAGTCATCTGTCTGAAGGTGTGTTGGTTCTTACTCTCATGCTGATGACGCCAATGTTTATATTTCACACAAGCTGATGCTGATTTTCTTGTCCCCATACTGGCAGCTTGTTTGTTGGACATCAAGTGTGAAATGAAACCAAATTTTTCTCCAACTGAACGTCAATGATACATAATTCTCCAACTGAATGTCAGTGATATGTAATTCTAACTTGTCTTTTTTTACTTGGTATGTATATATACTTGTGTTTCTGTGGACTAGTGGCAGGAAGCTGTGCTGTAATTCCAAAGGCATGTGGTTCGAGGTCATCAGTTCTCTATGGGAAGAGGATGGGCAATGTCCTCTCATGTGATTAACTGCCTCTGAAAACTCGCTGGAGGGTCAGATATGGGTTGGTTCTGAGTCAACAGTGTGCAATAACAACATGCATATAAATATCATATCAACAACATGCATATAGTGAAACACCTTGCATTTCATTCATGTACATAGTGGTGTTTTAATGTGTGTGTTTCACACTTTGATTCATTAATAATATGTTTCATATATTCATTCCTATACATCATGTTTTATAAAACTAATCACCATTGGACTATGCTGACCATTACCCCACCTTTTCAGGTCCACACAGGATCTTTTCCATTTCATTTACCCCTTCTCTCCACTCACCAGATTGTACAACCCTATGATTTCCTCCCTACCCAGCATCACCCCTCTGCTCCTATTCCTTCCCCACATGGACTCGCATACACGTTTTACTAGTTCTCTATTTTTACAGTAATGGTTTTATGCAGTATTTGTCCTTAAGAGATTGAGTTAGTTCACTCAGCATAATGCTCTCGATTCTCTCTCAAATTATGTAGTATTTTTTCAAAATTATTTCTTCTGAGTTTTTCTTAGTAATCTTAACCCTAACCTGTCTTCCTGACTCCACATGAAATGGTCCTTATTCCCACAGAGCAGTATTTGTCATGCAAATAAAGGCCCCCCCAATACACCTAAAATTTAGATTTTGCCTAAGCACCAGAAGTGTAAGAAATGTTTGTATAAGCTGAATATTAAATTATCTGTCATTGATAACTGCTTGCAAGCTTCAAAGTGCATACCTAGTTACTAAATCAAACTAATTACCAAGTCATCTTTGTCTCATGGCCTCCTCATAAGTGTCAGAGTATAACTCTGTTCTGTAG
Organism: Elephantulus edwardii; assembly: GCF_000299155.1. Taxonomy (NCBI): domain Eukaryota; kingdom Metazoa; phylum Chordata; class Mammalia; order Macroscelidea; family Macroscelididae; genus Elephantulus; species Elephantulus edwardii. The sequence continues at coordinate 6,686,180 of NW_006399840.1, read as the reverse complement.
AGTCTTAATGGCTGCTTTTTTTAGAAGGAAATAGCCAGGCCATGCTTTCACAGTATCTCTAATTGTCCCTGACTCAGTTCTCCAAGTTTTCAGTGAGTATCCAAGCATATTAACCATTTGTACCATCCGAGGACTTCTAAGACAAGAAAGGAAGCTAAAAACCATGGGCTCTTCCCCTCTAGAGATAATTTTTAATTGCTAAGACCAAAAAAAATATACCCATAAGCAATACATAAATAGAATTATAGGGAGGGGTGTATAAACTATGAAAAAGAGGGACATGGAAGCTCTGGGTGAGGGTACAACAGACCCAGAGAGGAAGAAGAACCCACTTTATCTAAGGAATAACATATTAAAGCTTTATTTAGAAATGAAACTTTCATATCTACCCTCTGGAATAATAGATTTATTGACAGCAAATGTGATACTTTGGTTATAAAGAGCTCTTTGAAGAACACATCTGTGGAAAATGAAGAGATGCTTCTCTATTTCCGTATTTCACACACAAAAAAAGGATACACTTCCAAATCTTCTACTTCTGTTATGGGTTGAATTGTAACCCCTCAAAAAAGAAGATGTATTTACTGATATTATGCATAATCTATGTAGTTATAAAAGGAGTGAGGGTGGAATAAAGTCATCCTTAAAGTCATCATAACCCAGATAGATGTAAGGGGTGTTTTCATGGGGTGTAGAAACCTTTAAAACCTTTTATTGTCCTAGTTACATAAGAGGAAGAAGGAAAACCCCAAAGGGATACCTCTGTACCATCAAGAAAGAATTGCTAGGAGTGAAGTTAACAAGTTAGGACTCATGTCTTTGTGCAAGGAAGTTCCTTGGCAATGGAGATGGCCAAGATATATGGAGAACTTCTAAGGAGCAGTGGGCTTATAAGATGCTAAAGGAAACAAAGGCTGACTGCTCTCCAAAACCAGCAAAGAGAACATTTTCAACTATTACAATAGTGCTTGTTGTTATTACATACTGTTCAGTTGGAATCAACTCATAACTGACCCATCTGTGGGTTTTCAGAGGCTATAAGCAAATGAGAGGAGATTGAAAAGGTTCTCCATAATATCAATCAGAATCTCAGCAGGAAGAGAGTCATACCCAAAGGGATTTTTTTAAATCATTGTTGTTGTCATTGTTGTTGTTGTTATGTGCCATCGAGTCACTTGCGACTCATAGCGACCCTATGTATAAGAGCCCTAAATGCTGCTCTGTACTGTGCCAACCTCGCCGTCTCTGACACACTCATTTCCATCACCCCAATCACAGAATCGATCCATCTCATCAAGGGTCTTCCTCTCCTGCACTGTCCCTCCACTCTCTCAAACATGATGGCCCTCTCCAAGGACCAGTCCCTCCTTGCAACATGTCCAAAGTTTATGTCAGATGAAGCTTCAGAATCCTTGATTCCAAGGAGCACTCTGGCTTCACCCTCTCCAGGACAAACCTGTTTGTTCTCCTAGCAGTCCATGGTATATTCAACACCCTTTTCCAACACCACAGTTAAAAGGCATCAGTTCTCTTTCTATCATCCCTAGTCACTGTCCTACTCTCCAGTGCATAGCACGTAATTGCGAAGACGATAGCCCAGATCAGGCACACCTTAGACTCCAGCCTGACGTCATTGCTCTTCAGTACTCTTGAGAAGTCCCTCACAGCTGACTTTCCCAGTGCAATTCGTCTCTTGATTTCCTGGATGCTCTTACCAATAGTGTTGACTGTGGAGCCAAGTAACTAAAACTGTTAACTCTTTCAATCTCTTCACCATCCTTACTGATGCTGCCAATTGGCCCAGTGGTGAGAATCTTTGTTTTCTTGATGTTGAGCTTCAACCCATATTAAAGACTTCAGTCCTTGACCTTCTTCAGCAAGCGCTTCAGGCCCTACTCAGTTTCAACAAGCAGGGTTGTGTCATCTGCATAACACAGGTTGTTGATGACTTCCACCAATCCTGATGCCACTTTCCTCCTCATACAGCCCAGCATCTCAGATGATCTGTTCTGCATACAGATAGAAAGGTATGGAGACAGAATAAATCCCTGACAGATCCCCTTCTTGATTTTGAACCATGTAGTGTCTCCTTGCTCTGTTCTGACGACTGCCTCTTGGTCCAAGTATAGGTTTCGCATTAGCACAATCAAATGTTCTGGGATTCTCATTCTTCTCAAAGTCAGCCATAGATTATTGTAATCCACACAGTCAAAAGCCTTTGCATAGTCAATGAAGCACAGATACACATTCTTCTGGTATTCTCTGCTTTCTGTTAAGATCCATCTAACATTGACTATAATATCCCTAGTACCACAACCTCTTCTAAATCTAGCCTACATATCTGGCAGTTCTCTGTTAGCATATTGCTCCAATCGTTTTTGGATGATTTTCAGCAGAATTTTGCTTGCATGTGATATCAATGATATTGTTTGATAATTTTCACACTCTGTTGGGTCACCTTTCTTTGTAATGGGAACAAATATCGATCTTTTCCAGTCAGTTGGCCAGCTGGCTGTCCTCCAGATTTCTTGGCACAACTTAATGAGCACATCCAGGGCAGCGTCTGTTTGTTGAAATATGTCAACTGGTATTCCATCAACCCCTGGAGCCTTGTTTTTCCAATTCCTTCAGAGCTACTTGAATTTCCTCCTTCATCATCACAGGCTCTTGCTCATATGTTATTTCATTAAATTCTTCTATGTCAGCCAATTCCTTCTGATACAGTGACTCTGCGTACTCCTTCCATCTTTTTTAAATGCTTCTTGGGTCATTTAAAGTATCCCTAAGTATTGCCACCCGTGGCTTGAATTTGTTGTTCAGCTCCTTCAGCTTAAGAAATGCTAAGCAACTTCGGCCCTTTTGATTTTCTGACTCCAGCTCTCTGCACATTTCATTAAGTATCTTGCTTTGTTGCCTTTTGAAATTTTCTGTTCAGCTCTTTTATTTCTTGGTTTTTTCCTTTAGCTTTGGCTTCTCGGTGCTCTCGTGCAATTTTCAGAGTCTCATCTGACATCCTCTTGGTCTTTTCTTCTTCTTCAGCCTTTGTAATGATCTTTTGCATTATTCATGGATGATTTTCTTGATATCCTCCTAGAGCTCATTTGGTCTATGCTCATTGGTGCTCAAGGCCTCAAACCTTTCCCTGAGATGGTATTGAAATTTAAATGAGAAAAATCTATGGTGATGTGGGCAGCATTTTGTCTTTGTTAGGTGTCATTGAGTCAAGTTATGCTAAAAATGACAGACCTGAATCTTGTCCTATCCTGTGCCATCTTTTTGAGTTCTGATACACTTGAGCCTATTGCTGCAGGCACAATGTCAGCCTACCTCATTAGGGGTCTTCTTGTCTTTTGCTGATCCTCCACCTTTCCAAGCAATATATCCCTTCTCAAGGAACAGCCTCTTGTAGCAACATGTCCAAAGTGTGAGAGACGAAGTTTTGGCATCTTTACTTCCAAAGAACACTCTGGCTACCCCTTTCCCAAGACCTATCTTTTTTGTGCCTTTGGTACTCCATGGGATATTCAGTACTTTTCTCCAACATCACAACTCAAAGACATCAATTCTTTTTCTGTCATTCTTGTTCTTTGCCTACTTTAGTAATCAAACTAACATCACTGCTCTTCAAGATTTTTGAGAGATCGCTGATAGTGGACTTGCCCAAAATAATTTTATCTCCTGACCTCCTGACTGCTGGTACCAAGTGCATTGGTTATGGATCCAAGTAAGATGTAATCATTGACAGTTTCAATCTTTTATCCATCTATCATAATGCTAAATATTGGCCCAGTGGAAAGGACCTTTGTTTTCTTGATGTTGAGACATGATTCATATTGAAGTCTTTGATCCCCTAGCAAGTATTTCAGATGGTCCTCCTCATTTTTAGCAAGCAAGGTTGTGTTAGCTCTATAACACAGATTGTTGATGAATATTCCTCCAATCCTGATGCCACATTCTACTTCACAAAGTCTTTTGTCATGAATTATTTGCTCAGCATACAGATTGAATAAACATGGAGAAAGGATACCTCTCTGATGTACATCATTTCTGATTTTAAACCATGCGATATTCTTTTGCTCTGTTCATACAAAAGCTTCTTGATCCAGGTATAGATTTTGCATGAGCACAATTAAGGTTCTGGGAGTCCCTTTCTTCTCGTGTTAGTCTTCATAGTTTGTTGTGGTCCACACAGTCAAATGTCTTTGCATAGTCAATAAAACACAGATAGACTCTCTGGTATTCTCAGCTTTCAGCCAGGATCCATCCGACATGTGCCACAGCTTCTTCCAAACCCAGCTTGAACTTTGAGAAGTTCCCTGTCAATTCACTGTAACAGCCATTTCTAGATGTTCTTCAGCAATATTTTGCTTGTATGTGATAGTAATTCTGTCGTTTGATAATTTCCACATTGTTTTGAATTGCCCTTCTTCGGGAATGGGAACAAATATGGATCTTTTCCAGTCAGTCAAACACTGTTCTCCAAATTTCCTGGCATAGACTAGTGAGCATGGCTAGGATTATATCTGTAGCTGAAACATGTCATTTGTTACGCCATTTATTCCTGGGGCCTTAGTTGTTTGCCTGTGTCTTCAATGCAGTTTCAACTACTTCCATTGTTACCCTTGGCTGTCATTCTCTAGTTAATGGTAAATCATTAATAAGAAAGCTTAAAGGACAATAGCAAGAAACCCTGGTGTGTAATGCTTAGTGCTTGGCTAATAACAAAAAGGTCAGCAGTCCAAGCTCACCCAGTGACCCGGCGATTAGCCTAAGAAATCCTGTGTGGACTGTTCTTCACTGACCTGTTGATGGCTTTGTTGATTTACTCATGGCACACTGCAATAATAACAACAAGAAGTTAAGTGCTTGGAACAATGGATCTTTTCATTAAATTATAAATAAATGTCTCAGCCCGTGTAAAGAAAGCAAAATGGTGGTCACTATACAGATAGAAACAAAATCTTAATGCATTTAATTAAAGCAGATGCTGTCAGATGAAGTCTTTAAGGAGATGTCTGAGACTTTCTTTTGCTAATTGATTTATCTATTGGTTGATGGATCTGATCATTACTAAGATGTCTATAAGCTTCTAAGAAACTATACAGTTCCCATCCCAATGCTTATATGAACCTTAGTAATGGAAATCAGAAAGAAAAGTCGTTTTTCTGAAGAATCCATTGAATTACTCCAATGTTTTCTTTTGTTCATCCTTTGGGACTCTTCTGAGAAAATTAATTAATGAGAAGACAAAGAGAATACCATCCAACCAATAAATTAGCTGCCAGAGCAATATTTCTGCAAATTCAGACATTTGTTCTAACCCTCAAAACTCCAGAGTGGAGAAGTATCACAGACAGATGTAGACTAAGTTCAGAATGCTGTGAGGTGTTTTTCAAGTCTGTGTTGAACCAAAAGTGCTTAAGGAAACCCAGAAGTGAGTGGCCAAATTGCTGTCTACTCTTACTTTCGCTTCCAAACTATATTCTTTTCATAAAATTAATACTATATTAATCAGCGTTCTTTATTTCAGATGCCCTAGTGGCACAGTCCTAGGGAGCTCTAGTGGCCTAGTGGCAAGAAGCTGCACTGCAATCCCAAAGGCAAGCTGTTCATAGCCGCCAGCTGCTCTTCCAGAGAAGGATGGGCAATCTCTTCCTGTGTGATTAGCTATCTCTGAAAACCCACTGGAGGGTCAGGTATGGGTCGGTTCTGACTCAACAGACACAGCAACAACAACAAAGTTGCATAGTCCAGAGAGAGTTGTGCTGTTAACCCCAAGATTGTGTCTCTTGTCATTCAAATCCACCATAGAAAGATGGACAGATCTCTTCCTGTGCAATTTACAGGCTCAGGAAAATCACAGCAGGAATTTCTATGAGTTGTGTGTAACTTGATGGCAAGGAGAGAAGAGAGTTGCAGAGAGGATTAAGTGACTACTGACTGAAAAATGGGTTGGTTGAACTTTCCCAGAGACCCTCCACTGTTACATTGATTCTGACCCATAGGAACCCGATGGGACAGAGTAAAATTACCTCATAGGGTTTCCAAGGGATCATCCTCCATAGCGTGTTACAAACGGCCTCACATTTCCACAGGTGCTTCACCTGACACAAAAATGGGCTGTTTCCTTCCATTAAGATTTACAGTATAGAAACCAGATGGAAGGTTCCTATGAGTTGAAAACAATGCAACAATATGAAGTTCAAGTTTGATTTTTTTTTTTAATCTTCACAGAAACAGATTACCCCATCTTTCTGCCTCAGAGAGAATGATGAGTTCACACTGGTGGTCTTTTCATTAGCATCTGGGCTTTTTAACCTCCTCTGCATCAGAACTTCTAAAGAACACTGTGAAGTTCTACTCTGACTAAGATGGGGTAGTCGTGAACAGATAACATGCCATTAATTATTATTATTGCTTTTGTTTATTGTTTATTTAGTGTTTCCTATATGCTGAGGATTTTGTTGTGAGAGCTCTGGTGGCCTAGTGTTAAGGAATCATGTGCTAACCCAAAAGGGAGCAGTTTGAAGCCACCAATTGCTCCATGGGAGAATAAAGGGAAAAATGGGCAGTCTCACTTGATGTGATTTGTTGTTGTTGTGTGCCAGCAAGTCAGAACTTACCTAGATCTGACCCTCTAGCAGGTTTTCAGAGGTGGTATATTGCATGAGAAGAGATTGCCTATCTTTCTCAGCAGAGCAGATGGTGGATTCAAATCATGGACCTTTTGCTCCAGCGGCACAATTCCTTTACCACTAAACCACGAGAGTTCCACAGTGTGCTTAGACTGGGCAAGAAATGACTACCCCAGTGATATCTCCCCCTGGGCAACCCAGCTATTCTCTACTATTACATCCTATGTTGTTTTCTGCTTAGTACTTACCATTACCTGTTTATTTCACTTGTGATTGTTGATTATCTCTTTTTATTATAACATTAACTGTAGCCTTCCCAGTGAAATATCGTATAGTCACAGTTCATAGGATGATTTTTAATGTCACATAGTAAGGACTCAGTCAATATCTGTTGGATTTACAAATGATTACCTGATTGTTATGAATTATATTGTACCCTCTAATAACACATGTTATGAGTCCTAACTTCTATACTACAGAGGCTCTGGTGCCCTTGTACATTAGGAGAGGTAAACTGCTAGCCCAATAGGTGCACTTCTCAGGCAGTTGGAATTCAACGGTGACTCTGAAGGAGAAAGATGTGCAATCTTCTCCCATGCGATTTACAGCTTCCAAAAACCCACTGAAGGGTCAGCTACAACTTAGTTTCAACTGGCAATGAGATGATGATGATGAATATGTAACATTTCTTGTATCTAAAGTGTCAGCAGGGAAGGATATCAAGATTGATAATTTCCACCATTAATATTTGGGACTGTCCTCTGCAGAAATAGTCAGTCCATATCAGACTCTACAACAGGCCCAGAACAGGACCCAAAACATTGAGAAGCTAAGTCCAGCCCTTTCATGAATGCCCTTACAAAGAAATGTGTGGAAGTTAGAAGTGCAGCATTTGGGATTTTGCAACATCTATCTGTATTTGAAGACCAGCTCAAACTTTTGCTAAGCTACGTCACTTCTTTGCGCCTCAGTTTCCTCATCTATAAATTGTGAATTATGAGTATATCAATCTCATAGCTTTAGTGAGTGACTGAACTAAATTAATGTATTTACTGCAGCTATAAAACTGCACTCATCTCATGGCAACCATAAGAGTCAGACGCTAGACAGTACACAAAGGGGACATTAAAAACCTAAGTGCTCAATAAACATATTAACAACTTATGCATCCTTGAGACCTGAACCTGGATTTCTGTTCCCACCAGGGAGATGAGATATAAACAATAAAAACTAGCGAGTGGTAAATTCTAAAATCTTAGTATTATATATTATATAAAGAGATTGAAGACTTGCTCAGTATTTTGCACTAACGTTTGAGCATTTCCCATTCCTCATACTTTAGAGAAGAGTCATATTCAAAACAGATTTACTGAGTGACTCCAAATGACAAGACAGTATGATAAGTGAGAGTGGCAGAAACCTATCTTGAGCAAGAGAAATAGTCCTATGCCTCAAAATTTCTGAATTGCAAACATGCCAGCAAAATGTAAAACAGTGTCCCACGATCCCTTCCTTCCCTTGAGCATCAGAATTCAATTAAAAGCATGCCCCATCTTGCCTGACCCAAAGTGTTTTAGATGAGAGGAACCTGGGATCCAGAAACGCTATCTCTAAAAATGTATCTGCTGTATATGCCCCAAAGTCCCGTGCTGATCGAAGTGGGAAAAGTGCATTTGATGAAGGAAGGGAATCAGATAGGTCGACAGTTAAAAAATCGCTCCTCCTGTGTGGTTTACTCCCTTGAAAACCTACTGGATAGCCTTAGCTGACTCGATGATACACAACAAGACAGCTTTCCAGCTAGTCCTTTACGGTTGAGCCTGCATTACTGCTCATGAAATAAAATAATCTTGCAATCCTGTAATTTCAGATTTATTGCCATCTCTTTCTAGCCAAGAGTCGTTCTCACCACAAAATTCTGGCAGAGCCCACGTTGCTATTCTAACATATTCAAAACCTCCGTGACAAGCTCCCCTTTAAAAAGGCATTAGCGTGAGTGCCATGGGAAAATACACTCCAAGGTTGTAGACGGATTGATATGATTTCCTTGATTGTATCTTTTTATTTATGAGGCATAATTTATGAGTACTGGAGAGGCAAGCTGCAATGAGTGATGACTAATGCCAGCTAGAGTAATAAATCAGGAGCAGTGAAAGAAGCGATGATTTTGATCTAATCTATTGAATTAGCTGTTGGCCTTAGCCAATATGGGTATTGGAAAGACCTTTTTGATATCTATTTGTCTCCCTCTTGGGACGTGGTAACAATCTCATTACATGCCCCTCAGAAACAAATAATTTTCATTGTTTGCCTGTTAACATGCAACCTGTTTACTTGACTTATTAATTGCATGTATTTGATTTTGGTTCATTTATGTTACAAACTGTCATCAGAATATATGCATATTCTCTGATTATAAACAAATGCTATTGCTTGATACACTGTGTCCTTAAAGTGGTTGAAATGCCTTAATTTTAAGTCAAAAGTTGACATTTTTCTACACGGAAGCATGTCAAAGAATATCTCAGAAGTTGGAGAGAGCACAAAAAAATTCATCCTCTCTCCATCCTCTGGGAGCATCAGTTCTAATACAGCTCTTATAATAAGTGGCCTGAGAAGAGAGCAAAATCTTAAATTGCCTCAAGGACAAAGACAGACATCATTGCTTACATTGGGATTCAGCAGATTAGAGGCTTTCTGGGAAAGATCATCGGCTGAATTTTGTTATTCCTCCCTTCTCATTCTTGGGTGCAAACACAAAATGAAATAAACCTCAGCTGGGTGCCGACAGTATACCCAACATCACAAAGTGTGCCTCCCTGGTTCTAACAAGATTTGTGGCATTTCCACAGCAAAGAACATCAGAAAGCATTTTTACACCTAAGGAAAGATTTTTTTTCCCCCAGTGATATAATAAAGGAAAAAAACCATATCTGAAATTTATACTAAGAATGGCTTTTTACACTGAGACTACATCTGCAAAGAATCAGTCCTAAGTACTGCTATTCCAGGGAGCTATGAACCATCGAATGAGGTAAAACATTTGAGTGAAAACGACTTTCTAGTTAAGTGTGGAAATTGTGCTAAAGAATAACTGTATTAACATAAGTGTCAGGACGGCCGCCACTCAGGAGAATGTGTGCTGCATCTCCTGTTTCCTTCGACTCTGCAGAGCATGCTGCCTTCTCTTTCTCTTTTGCAACAAATTACTGCAAATGATACTCACAAATTCTTCTTTTCCCTTTGGAATAAAATTAAAAGGACAAGTGCAGAGGGGAGAGTAATTGGAACTATTCAGAATCTTGTCCATCTGGGCTACAAGGGGGAAAATTCACCCTGCAAGTCTCAGAGTTGTTTGGATACTAAGGACTTGAATGTGAGGTGCAAACAAGGAATTAAATGAGCTCTGTAAAGTTAGGTTGAGATCCTGTATGGTGCAAACAGTTAAATCACGAGACTGCTAACCAAAATGCTGGAAGTTCAAGCCCATGCAGGGATTACTTGGAAGAAAGTCCTAACAATGTTTCAAAACCAGACTCACTGCCAAAAGTTCTCATAACCAACTCTGAGTGGACCTCCACTGGATATTCAAGGCTGGACATCTTCAAAGGAAGACACTCGGTCACTGAAAATCCTCCGGCACTCACTTCTATGCTGACGTAACATGTCGCCATGAGTCAAATTCAACTGCCCAGCAGCTAGTATTTAAAGTGAGAGAACTTTGATTTTGTTTGGAACTGTGATCAGTGAAATCTGAGTTATAATGTGTTCCAAGAGAGATGTGTGTTGACCTTATTTCAAGGGTGATCTAATATATCACCCTAAACAGTGATAACTTGAGCAGAACATGAAAATATATGGTGCCCAGATTTCTGTAAGGAGCTCTGGTGGTGTAGTTCTTAGGACGCTGAGCTGGAGATGGAGCCGTTTTGGCAATTCGTCTTCAAAAGCGACCCTCAAGAGAAATATGGGTAATCTCTTCCTTTCTGATTTGCAGCGTCAGAAACTTGTTGGGAAGTCAGCTGTGATTCAGTTCCAACCCAACCCCATAATAATGAGAGAGAAATTTATTTAGCTGATACTGCAGAGAATAACTCTACGTGGTTCTCAAACAATATTGGCCATAAGACTAACCTGAAAATGGGTGAAAAGACAAATTTCCAGAATCTCACACTAGAAATTATGATTCAAAGACTCCAAATTATTTTTATGGCAGTGATTACAGACTATATTTTTGCAAAGATGACTCTAAAAGAAGATTTCTAAACGTCAGAGTCAACAATACAAGACAAAAGATTAGACTGTTTTCACAGCAATGGGGCTTTGTCAAATTGGCGGTTGACACAAAATATAATTTAACCCTTAAATAATTGTTCCTTTGGGGGAAAGAAGTTCATAAAATAACTTTAATCTGAAAACTGAAGATAGTAAAAGTAGTTTAAATGTAAAATTAGACTGAAGAGACAACAGTAAATATGTATATAAATTTTCTGATGACCTAATCAATGCTACTCTTTGCGATTAAACAGTCTTCTTCTTGTTGTTGTTGCTATGTGCCACAGATTTTCCTGTGATTCATAGTGACCCTATGTACAACATCCCTAAACTCTGCTCTATCATGTGGCCAACCTTATTGTCTCTGACACACCATTACCCCAGTCACTATATCAATCCATCTCATCAAGGGCCTTCCTCTCCTGCGCTGTCACTCCACCCTCCCAAGCATGACATCCCTGTTCAAGAACTGGTCCCGCCTTGCAACATGTCCAAAGTATGTCAGATGAAGCTTCAGAATCCTTGCCTCCAAGAAGCAGCCTGGTCTCACCCTCTCTAGGATGAACTTATTTGTTCTTCTAGGGGTTCATGGTATATTCAGTACTCTTCTCTAAAACCACAGCTCAAAGACATCAATTCTCCTTCTATTATTCCTAGTCATTATCCAGCTTTCTGCTGCATAGCAAGTAATTGCAAAGACTGTGGCCTGGATTAGGCACACATTGATGTCCAGACTGACATCTTTGCTATTTAGTACTTTGGAGAGGTCTCTGATAGCTTATTTTCCAAATACAATTTGTCTTTTAATTTCCTGGCTGCTGGTACCAAGAGCATTGATTGTGGAGCCAAGCAAATTAAAGCTGTTAATAATCTCAGTTTGTTCATCACCTATCATGATGGTGCCAATTGGCCCAGTGGTGAGAATCTTTGTTTCTTTGATGTTGAACTTCAATCCATATTGAGGGCTGCAGTCTTTGACCTTCTGCAGAGGGCACTTCAGGTCTTCCTCAGTTTCAGCAAGCAGAGTTGTGTCATCTGCATCGGTCTTAGTTATTTTGTTTTTATTTATTAGTTATTCTAATTTCAAAGACAGATTACTTCTTTTCTTAGTTACAACTGAAAGCTAGTTCTCTAATAAATGGAAGAAAAGTCATTCCCATGAAGTTGGAATTGACTCATAGCTGACACTCTGGTAGGTTTTTGAAGGCTGTAAATCCCCTTAGAGTAGATGACCCATCTTTCACCCCCAAAGCTGCTGGTAGATTCGAACTGCCCGAGAGGCATGGCCTTTGGATTAGCAACACAACTCTGTATGCCCTTCACCATCAGAGCTCCTAAATTGGAATAAAACTCAAAACTCAAATTCATTGTTGTTAGTTGGAACTGACCCATAGCTGACTTTCCAGTGACTTTTCAGAGGCTGTAAACTTCATGAGAAGAAATTGCCCATCTTTCTCCTCTGGAGAAGTTGGTGGATTAGTATTGCCTATTGGTTTTTATTTTTGTTTTTGTTTGTTTGTTTGTTTGTTTGTGTTATTGTTTATTGGTTTGATTTTATTGTCTTTGGTTTGACAGTGCAAACTTCAGCCACTAGATCTTCCTACATGGAATAAAGTTAGTACTTACTCTCCTTTTTAGCAGTCCCTGATCATGTTTGGTCAGAGGTGAGGAATGTAAACATGTGCTCATCCGACCCAAGTAATACATGTTGCAGTGGAAACTTTAATTATCTTTTATTACAAGAGAGTAAGTCTATCTAATCTGAATATTGCAAGTATAATGGTATTCTGAATGTGTCAAAATGAAAGGCGTCCTTCCTCTTCTTTCCATGCCTCTTGCCCAAGGAGTCTGTCCATAGCCTTACTTCTGTTTCTCCCCCAGCACTGCCCTTTATTTCCTCTGCACAGCCCAATACACCTTCTTCAAGAAACCAGTCTGTTGGAGAGGATGTGGCAGGATAGGAACTCATATACATTGTTGGTGAGATTGTAGAATGGTACAACCACTCTGGAAGGCAATTTGGCTCTTCCTCAAAAAGCTGAACATAGAAATTCCATATGACCCAGCCATTCCACTGCTTGGAATATACCCTGAGAAAATGAGAACTGAGACAAATGGAGACTTGTACACCAAGGTTCATAGTGGCATTATTCACCATCACAAAAATATAGAAACAGCCCAGGTGTCCAAACACAACCGAATGGATTGAGAAATTATGGTACATTCACACAATGGAATACTATGCAGCATGCAGGAGCAATAATTTTGTAAATTATTACATAACTTGGGAAGGACTAGAGAACATTATGCTGAGTGAACTAACTTGGTCCCATAAGGACAAATACTGTATCAAATCATTATTGTAGAATGAGTATGAGGAATCTAAGGGGGAGATGGGTAAAACAGAGGGATGAGGATGTCCAGGGGTTGGAGGGGGCATTTAATCATACAGCCATACAATTTGATGAGTGTAGGGTGAGGGAAATGGGAAGGAACTGATGTGAAAAACAATGTATTTGAATTTTGGAAATAAACTAGTATAAAAAAATAAAAAAGAAGAGAAACCAGTGATAAAGTAAGTGAATCTTAGGATACAATCCAGCTGGGTTGATTTCACAGTAGACAGGGGTAAGAAGATAAGGAGATGGAGAAACAATAAAGCAATAGATGGAAAAGGAGAATAATAGGCAACTTTATGTGTGTTCCAAAGGTGTTAAGTTTCTTGATTTTTATATCGGTTCATTGAAACTGAAAAAGCAGGAAATATCACTCAATATTTCCTACTCCAAAAGAACTCTGATGGTGTATCTGTAGCATGTTGTATTTGAAACTAAAATGTTTTCACCCAAGATCTTGGCTTTTTCTTCCTCCCCTCAGAAGAATAAGTCTACATCTAGGGCATCATCATTTCTCGCTTAGTTCAAATTAAAAAAAACAAACCCACCACAGTGATGTTTGCCTTGGAGACTTTTTATTGAGAGGAAAATCATTGCTGAGTCTGTTTTTACCTTCCTTCTGGTAGTTTCTGTGTAACAGAGATGCTGCCTTGTAGTGGAAGGCTTGTGAAATCCATAATGCTTCATTATCTCAGCCAGCCTTCCCTCCGCTGTGACTGCTCTCATTTTCAGAGGAGCTCATGTAAATAGGATGATCCTGTTTTGCATAAGCATGTTGATTTACATGAATGCTATTTTGATCTCAAATTGATTGAAGACTAAAAAGAAAGAGTAAGAAAAATAGTAATGTCTTATGAAGGTCTCTTGCCAAAGACAAAAGACAAATATTCCGAGACACTGGTGGGCACTTGTACAGCTGGGTTTTTTTGCCTTTTATTATTGTTTTTTTAAAGAAAATATTATTAAAAATACAGCAAAGCACTATCATATTGGTGTTCCAGAGTTTTGAGAAACTCTTTTGGAAACAGGATTTCATATAGTAAAAAGTCACCTAATACATGAAGGTAAGAAGTTTAGTCCTATTTGCCAATAGCAGCATAAAAATAATCTTTAATATTATTTATGATTCTACACCCAATTGAAAGTAAAGACATGTTAATATTTGAAACCCAGGGCCGGCACTATGATGGGTGTGTTCTATAAATTTTATCTTCTTTATCTCATTTTCTCTCAACATCCATGCTGGCATTCCCGCTCACTTCTATTGGTGGTCAGTAATTAATGGATAACTTGCTGGATTTTTGTTACACCTAGTCTGTATTTTCCTTCTTTTTCTACCTCACTCATTGTGCTTTTAAAATCTAGATGCCCACATAAAGATAATCTTCTCTAAGGTCTGTCTCACATACTTTGGGCACATGGCCAGGAAAGACTGATCCATGGAAAAGGACATCATGATCAGAAGGGTGGAGGGACAGTACAGGAGAGGAGGACCCCAGATGAGTTGGAGTGATACAGTAATAAGCACAATGCGGGTAGGTGTGTCAGAATTAGTGAGACTGGCTCAGGACAGGGAACGGTTCAGAGCTGCTGTACATAAGGTCGCTATGGGTAACAGTCAACTCAACAGCACATAACAACAATAACAACAACCTTCTTTGATGAGCAGTGTGTGTACATTGTGTTTAAAGCTTACTAGAAGCCATCTAAGGCATCATCAAGTAGAGGTACCATCTCTTGGTCTCTATTTGGAACAAAATAAAATGAATGGAAAAAAGAAGCAGGCAAGGAACTATTCAACAGGGCTGAAAGTCCTCACATGCCACAGCTTCATCTAACCTGAGACCAGAGGAAGTTGACAGTGTCCAGTCATTCTTATCAGGAACACAATAGAAGATGGAGAGGGAGTAAAATATAGGGAAAAAATAAAAATTCCTTTTTTAAAAGTGAGACTTCCTGGATCTACAAAGATGAAAGAGATTGAGACGAGTATAATACTTTTTGAGGAGGTAACAAAGCACAAGGAAGCTAGATTTATAGAAACAGAATAGACAGAATGGAATTAACAGTAATAGTTACACATAAAAATTTAATTAGTGCCATGGAACAATTTGTATGAAAATTGTTAAATGAGAATCTGTTTGTTGTATATGTTTTTAACTAAAGCTCAATGAGTCCTCCTTGGAGGCAAGGATGGTGAGGTTTTGTTTCACATACTTTGGAAAAGCTATTAGGAGATGTTGGTCAAAAAAGGATATCATATTTGGAAAGGAGGAGGGCTGGCAAGAAAGAGGAAGACCCTCAACAAAATGGATTGACACAGTGATTGTAGCAAAGGACTCAGGTGCGTCAGGGTGATAAGGACAGAGTAATATAGAACAAGGTTCAGAGGGTTGCTATGAATCATACTTGACTGCACGTAACAACGTCCACAACATATGTCTTTAAATCATCACTGAATCTTTGCTCTTGGAAAAATAATTTTATATCAATATGTGCTCCTTATTTTCCATGCTTTCCCAAGGAATATTTCTTCTCAAATTTTGTCACACATTACTTTAAATGTTAAAAAAAAATCCTTCTTTCCACTCGTATAGAGATATTTATTGTAAGAAAATGATCTGAGGGAAATTGAGCAGTCAGGAACTTTCCTCATTAGCCCTAAAACCATAATGCTTCATCAATAACTCCTAGCGCTAGCTTTCCTGTTATAAGACAAAACCTAAGGAAATCAAACTCACTATTGTCAAAAATAGATCACTCTTGGCAAACTTCCATCTAACTTCCCAGATTTTAAATCTTAATCAGATCAGACTGCTTCATCTTCCCCCCACTAACCTTTTGGTTAACAGCCCCACAATAATGCACGATGAAGGGGCTGACATTGTAGTTAGAGCTGGACTTCCACTCCTGTGAAGCCTACCTCTCCTATTGCTGAGACAGATTTTCTTTTCTTTCCTTTTCTCTGTCTGTCCTTAAAATGGAGATTGTGGATGGCACCAACATTTAAGTCTAAATGAAAACAGGGTGTTGGAACTCAACAAGAAGCACCTTGTAAGAGAGATTTAGGGGTACTCACTTCGGAAACCCATATTCTAAAATTGGAACAATACTGAGAAGTTAAGCATGGCGCTGCAGAAGGATGACACACAAATTCTTGAAGCATTCCATATTTTCATAGGAACACTCAAACACTGTTGGTGGGACTGTAAAACGGTACAACCACTCTGGAAGGCAGTTTGGAGCTTCCTCAAAAAGCAGAACATAGAAATTCCGTATTACCTAGCTATTCCACTGCCAGGAATATACCCTAAGGAAATTAGAACTGAGGCTCAAATGGACAGTTGTACAGCAATTTTATAGCAGCATTCCTAGCAACACTATTCACCATAGTAAGTACAGGGAAACAGCCCAAATGTCCAAACACAATCGAAAGGATTGAGAAATTGTGATACGTTCACCTGATGGAATACAGCACAGCACTCAGGAGCAACAATTTCAAAAATTACTCTCTATCTTGGGAGAGACTGGAGAGCATTATGCTGAGTGAACTAACTCAGTCTCATAAGGACAAATACTGCATAAGAACATTATTGTTAAAATGGAAGTATAACTAGTAAAATGTGTGTGGGGATCTAAAGGGGAAGGAGATAAAGAGCAGAAGGATGAGAATGGGCAGGAGAGAAAACATAGGGTCACTCAATTTGGTGGATAGACGGAGGGAGTTAAAGGAAATGACAAAGATACTGAGGGGACCTGAAAAGACAGTGTACTTGTGGACATAATTCAATCGCAATTAATTTTATAAAACACAGTGTTTGAGAATGATTATATGAAACACAATGTGAATGAAGGAAAGTGAAACACAGCATATATTAATTTTGTATGCAAATCAAAATAACAATTTTTTTAAAGCAAGAAAGATTTGGGGATTGCCTTCAGAAAGATTACAATCCTAAAACCCTGTAGAATAGCTCTACCCTGCACCCAAGGGGTTATTCTGAATCAAAATCAATTCATCCACAAATGGTGTTGCTCTTCAAAAGTTCATTGTGTTGGAGTCAGAACCAACTCATAACTGATCTTCAACGGATTTCCAAAGCTGTAAATTGCGTGGGAGGAGATTGCCTGTTTGTCTCCTACAGAGGAACATCTGGTCAATTTAAACAGCCTTTGGGTTACAGTGTTAACTCCCTACAGGCTATGCCGTGAGCAATATTATTACTGCCATCCAGGAGAGCGTGATGCTGAGTGATCTAACTCAGTCCCATAAGGATAAATATTGTATAAAACCATTATTGTAGGCGAGCTCTGGTGGCCTAGTGGCAAGAAGCTGCATTGTAATTCCAGAGGTATGCGGGTCAAATCCACCAGATGCTCTGCTAAAGAAGGAGGAACAATCTCCTCCTGTACCAGTCAGATCTTGTTTGACGGTTGTTGTTGTTGTTGTTATGTGCCGTCGAGTCATTTGCGACTCATAGCGACCCTATGTACAACAGCCCTAAACCGTGCTCTATCCTGTGCCAATCTCATTGCCTCTGACAAACCCATCCCGAGTGCCCCAGTCACTGAATCAATCCACCTCATAGAGGGTCTTCCCCTCCTGCGCTGTCCCTCCACTCTACCCAGCATGATGTCCCTCTCTAAAGACCTGTCTCTCCTTACATGTCCAAAGTATGTCAGACTAAGCCCCAGAATCCTTGCCTCCAAGGAGCAGCCTGGTTTAATCCTCTCTACGATGAATCTGTTTGTTTTCTTGGCAGTCCATGGTACATTCAATACTCTTCTCCAGCACCACAGCTCAAAGGCGTCAATTCTCCTTCTATCCTCCCTAGTCATTGTCCAACTCTGATGCATAACAAGTGATCGCAAAAACCATGGCCTGTATCAGGCACACCTTAGTCTCCAGAGAGACACTGTTGCTCTTCATATTTTGGAGAGGTCCCTAACCGCAGGCTTTCCCATCGCAATACGTTTTTTTATTTCCTGGCTACTGGTGCCAAGAGTGTTGACCGTGGAGCCGAGCAAACTGAAGCTGTGAACAATCTCAATCTCTTCGCCATCCATCCTGATGCTACCGATTGGTCCAGTGGTGAGAATTTTTGTCTTCTTAACATTGAGCCTCAGTCCATATTGAAGGCTGCAGTCCTTGACCCTCTGTAGTAAGTGCATGAGGTCCTCCTCAGTTTCAGCAAGCAAGGTTGTGTCATCTGCATAACGCAGATTGTTGATAGATCCTCCACCAATCCTAAGGCCACGCCTCTCCTCATAGAGCCCCGCCTCTCGGATAATCTGCTCTGCATACAGGTTGAAAAGGTATGGAGACAGGACACATCCCTGACGTACACCCTTCCCAATTTTGAACCATGCAGTGTTGCCCTGCTCTGTTTGACGGTACGCATAAAAAAATAATAATTTTTTAAAAAATTTTTATAACTCATTATTGTAGAATGAGTATAAGGATCCAGGAGGTGGAAGCAGAGGCATGTGGATGTGCAGGGGGAAGGGGATAATAATCATTGGGTTGTACAATTTGATGGGTGGAGGGGTGAAGGAAATGGAAACAATTTGTTCAAATTTGTATTTGAATTTTGTAAATAAACTAGTAGGGAAAAAATAAAATAAGGAAAAAGAATAAGTATTGATTGCTGAGACAACCTGAGCATATCTACATATTCTTGAAAAATTAATCCATAAATGAAGGTGTTTGTCTATGGACAAATTAATATGCATGATGCTGAGTATACTATTTATGTATTTGGATGAGATAGAGAATCAAATGTGCAGTAGATTGTAAAGAGCACATGAAAATAAAATTCTGGCTTCCGCCCTTGTGACATTTTTCCCTTGGACAAGGTGGTGAAAATCTTTCGAGCCTCACTTTCATCAGCTATAAAAGAGGGCTACCCCGAGGGTCTCCCTACCTCACGCGGTGTCCTGGCACGCGGGGCGGGGGCGCAGCGGGGCTGCCGGCCGCACACGGACATTCCAAAGACCCCCGACCTCTCCCGCTCTCCAGGCCTTGCCCAGCGGGCCGGGTGGCACGACCAGCCCCCGGGGCTCCCGCCGGTTCCTGCTAAGCGCTCACGTATCTCTGTGGGACTTTAGACAAAAACACACGGGTCAGTGGCTACTGGTCTTGCTTGTTCACCGACTGACTTCCGGCTGGCAGGAGTTGGCGGGGACGTGGTGGCCCCTTATCTGGCATGACTGACACAGTCCACGCTTCCGTCCGTGGACCTGGCCATGGCCAGGAGTTGTTTGTGAGAAGCTGAGTGAGACAGACGTTTTATACTTAAGTCACAGCCGCACGCGGACCTGTTAGAGGGGCCTCCAGGCTGGTGTGTCCTCCTTTTGTTAAAAGATTTTCAATCCAGGGGATCCCATGCTCAGTGGATGAATGCAGACACAAAACAGCAAAACTTGTATGAAGATGTAAAGTGCTGAACAGATTTTTCCTTTTTTACTCTTTTTATTTTTTAATCTGAGTTGTGCCATGTTCTGCAGTTGTTTGAATAAAAGTTTTATTTATTGCAAAATAAAAAAAAAAAGGGGGGGGCTAGTAATTCTCCACCTACCTACAAGGTTGTGTTATAATGACTTGTTGTTGTTTGTTGTTAAGTGCCGTCAAGTCGCAGGCAACCCATAGCGACCCTATGAAGGAGAGTCCTTGACGCTTATAATGACTTAGAGAAATAATATTTGTTAAATAATTTTGTAAGTCACAGATCCTGTACAAATGTAGTCCGCAAATGAGTAGGAAATGTATCTTGGCTCTTTTAAAAAGCAGATCTTGGGAAGCTCTGGTGGCCTAGTGGTAAGGAGCTGCAACTACAATCCCAGAGGTGCATGGTTCGAATCAGCCAGATGCTCTGCTGGGGAAGGAGGGACAATCTCCTCCTGTACCAGTCAGATCTAATTTGACGGTCCACTCACGCAAAAATAATAAAATAAAAAAAAATTTTAAAAAAGCAGATCCTGCTGTGTAAATCAGTTAGTTACGAGTGTGTCTTTTTAAAATGGGGCTTCTAACACTCCTGTCAGCAAGGTGGTAGAGATTTGCATGTGACAGCAGCCTGATACTACCTCAAAAGTTTCCTTTTCACAAAGCAACCCATCAAAAATGTGCAGAAACATTGATAAGAGTTGGCATAAACAACTAACCATCTCTTTGATATCTTGTCTCTTAAAGGCATGACTATGTCAAAAGCAAAACAAAAACACAACTAACCTCTTATTATTCTCAATAGTGGTTTTATCTTAAATATTTCCCAATTTGAGTATTCTGCCTGACTGTTTAACACTGTGCACATCTAGCATATGTATATTATCCAAAAAGATTTTCAGTTTTACCTTTAAAACTTGAGTGCAAGTTTTAAAAGATATTGAAGAGGACATTAAATGAGGCAAAATATCCCTAAAGTTAGACTCATGTTGTTGTTGTTGTTGTTTAATGCCATCGAGTCGTAGACGACTCATAGCGACCCTATGAACAAACAGCCTGAGCACTGTTCGTACACAGAGATTCCAGAGGCAAGCCATTTAGGAAGTGGATGTCACTCCTGCTTCCAGGCTTGTTTTAGTCGGGAAGCTCCAGCCAACACTGTCCACCATGGGTACTCATTACCACGATTGGCACATCACTGTCACAGTCGTCAGCATCACAGCAACCACGAGTTACCCCTGTACAGCAACACACAGACCAGTGCTATACCACCTAGAAGAATGTTTGACAGGAAAACAATTTGAACCTGGCCGAGGGCCACAGATGAAAATCACCCACCTTTGGCTTGGTAGCATAATTTCCTTTCCACTAAGCCAACATAGCTCTCTCTTTGTTGTTGTTGTTATTGTTGTTTGGTGCCGTCGGGTCGTAGATGACTCATAGCGACCCTATGAATGAACAGCCTGAGTGCTCTTCATACATAGAGTTTCCAGAGGCAAGCCATTTTGGAAGTGGATGCAAAAAAAAAAAAAAGTTAGACTCATACCTTATAAAAAGTAAGGATATTCCCACTACAGAAGGTCAAGGATTATACTCTTCAGTATAGATTGAAGCTCAATAGCAAGAAAACAAGGATTCTGATGAGTGGCCAGTTGTCAGCACCATGATAGATGGAGAAAAGACTGAGGTGTTAACAATTTCACTTTGCTTAGTTCCACATTCAACACTCTTGGCACCAGCAGTAAGGAAATCAAAAGAGGAATTGCTCTGGGGCAGCCTACTGCCAAAAACCTCTCAAAAGTGCTGAAGAGCAACAATGTCAGTCTGGAGACTAAAGTATGCCTGACTCAGGCTATGGTCTTCGCAATTACTTGCTATGCATCAGAGAGCTTGGCAACGACCAAAAAGACAGAAGAAGAATTGGTACCACGGAGTTGTAGTGCTAGAGAAGAGTATTGAACATACCATGGATTGCCAAGAGAACAAACAGAAACCAGAGAGAGTGAAACCAGGCTGCTTCTTAGAGGCAAGGATTTTGAAGCCCCATCTCACATACTTTGGGCATGTTGCCAGGAGGTACCAGTCCTTGGAGAAGGACATCATGTTTGGAAGAGTGGAGGGACAGTGCAGGGCAGGAAGACCCCGGATTAAATGGATTGACACAATAACTGGGATAATGGGGGTGGGGAGGTAGATCTCTCAGAAACAGTGAGACTGGCTCAGGATAGAGCAGAGTTCAGAGATATTGTGCATAGGGGTCACTATGTGTCATAGGTGACTCAATGGCACATAACAACAAAAACAAAGACTCGAACCCAATATCCAGTGATGTCAAATATATTCTGACTCACAGTGACTCTGGAGAACAGAGGCAACTGCTAGCACACAGAGTCTCCAAGGCTGTAACCTTTATAGAAACAGATGGCTGAACCTTTCTCCCCAAGAGTGACCAGTGAGTTAGAAATGCAACCAACCTTTCTGTTAACAGTTAATGCTTAAACACCGTGCCACCAGTGCTCCCTAAACACACAGACAGTCTTCTTGCATTGCCATTTAGATCTATCATTCTGATTGATCACTGTGTAGTTGGCTATTATTGGGCCTAATTTAACCCTATACACTCACACATCCATCTATTCTGTCTATTGTACCTGACGTCCTACAAATTACTTACTCATGCAAATGATGACCTGAAGCAACCTTTTAGGATATTCGTGTTTAATTATACAAATGGCGCTTGATAAATAAGATTATACATCCTTCCATATGTTTATTCCCTCCTTGATGAAAGGAAAATTTAATTTTCATGCAGATTTGGTCAGGACGATGTTTAATAAGTGCTGAATTGTATGGAGTCTGCAGATCCATCCAGTTTGCAGAAGCTGACAAGATCACTCCGCTTCCCACCCAGAGATGAGCAGCTTTTAATTGGGCTCCACCAGCCTGTTGAATTCTGAACTCCACTCCTAAACTGCCTCTTTGTGTTCATCCAGTCAAAGGCAAAAGGAGGGAAAGCCTCCTTCTCTGGGCCCCAAAATAGATCTCGTTCCACTCTGATTAGCACCTTTTTATTGTCAACACCTGTTTCCCTTCATCTTGAATATGTCCTGCTCTTGACTTGGGTTTTGTTGATTTCTGTTTGGAGGTCTGGGCAGTGAACTCAGCAGGAAAAGCATCCAGTACCTGGACACGGTGCAGAACCGGACCAACCCCTCCAGAAGGCCTCCAGGCTCCCAAGTTCCACGCTGTGTCTTCGACCCAAGCAGTCGTTAACATCAGTGCCCCTGCAAAGCCCAACGGGGTGGTCAGTCTCTATAGGCTGTTCTCCAACACCTCCAGTGGGGTAGTGATGGTGGTAAGTGGCACACCTTCTGGACTAAGGATCCAGAATTGTCATACTTTTTAAAATCCTTGCTACAACATCCTTGCTCCTTTTCCTCTATCATCCATTTTGAAATGCCCCCTGGTGGTTCAGGAAACACTAGGATGCCTCTAGGAAGAAAAAGTGAGCTATTAGCAAAATGCAGGGAAAACATGAAGACACAGAGAGAAATGCCAAAGGTAGTACAAAATCTAAATGCTGTATGAAACCCAAGACGTTACAGGTAATCAGATGAAATGAATTGAATTGGGGAGAACCAATTAACCAATTAATAATTAATAAATTAAGCCAGTTAATTTAACTCGGCACTTACACTCAAGGCACGTGGTCAGGTTGTTAACAACGATAATTAATGTTAGTATGAAAAAGAAAGTGTCGAGTGACTACCTCGAGAATTCCCTTGTTCTGCAAAATCTCTGATTTCACATTCAAAACTTAGTCTTTCCTTTGATGACTTCCAGAAAGTTCTGTCCATTTGGGAGAAACATGAGAGGGGCTTGTTGGCATAACTCCAGCTCCATTGTTGGTCTATTCACGTATTTGGGATGCAGTAGGGACAGACAACAAACTTCAAAGGAAAAAAGCATAGTTCACACTGTGTTTTACTCAAGTCACTTGCTGCAAAAGATACAAAGATTCAGCCAGACCAAGTCTTGCCTTATTTACATGAGACAAAGGCGCAGTGGGATGATGTCCCTGGTTCCCCCGCACATAGCTATGTTCCTCTCACGTTTCTCATGAATAACTGGAGATTATAATGCTTTGTTCACACAAACCTCAAAGAAAAATTGTACTGATACAGGTATTAAATTATAAATTATTTAGACCAATTTAACGAACAATTTGGGCAAGTGTGGAGAAACCCTTTGAGACCAGGGTACCAAGTATTGAATCACAATTTCAAATGATAAACCCACATGCAAAGCCTTGTATTGAATATTAAAAGAATATTAGCATATATGCTAGCTACAGGACTTTGTATTCTGTAAACATAGATAATGTAAATATAATCAACTCTTGATTATCTATGCTTGTAAAATGATAATATTAATAAATTAAAATTATTTCTATTTGGAGTGCATGTATACTTTTTTTAAGCAAAGATAGTTCTTCTTAATTATATGCCATTTATGCCAATGTGATAGCTTATTTGCATTTTCTGAATGCTTTTACTCTACAGAGTACTTAGAAAACCACAACATGGTCAAAAGTTTACTCCAACTAGGCCAGGAAGTTTATAATCCGTGAAAGATGATTGAGAAAAGACTGTACCACGCCCTTTAGAAAAATATTCACGCTCGTAAATATCTGTCCCTAGCTCTAATATGGACTTAATTGTTGTGTTGTGGTTGCTATGTGCAATCAAGTTGGAACTGACCCACAGCTGATCCTCTTACAGGGTTTTCTGAGGCTGTAAAACATCTGGTAGGAGACGACCCTTCTTTCTCCCAGGAAGCAGCTTATGGATTCACACCTGCCTGCCTTTGGGTTGGCAGCACAACCTCTTACCAGTAGGCCATAAGAGCTCCCCAGCAAGGACTTCAGGGGATTTTTTTTTCTCCACCTAGATTTTACATACAAATACCCACTAGTGGACTATGGGCCTAGAAATACAATTCAAATATAAACTTTTTTTTCTACTTTTTTTAAATTTTTCTACTAGCTTATTTACAAAATTCAAATACAAATGCAGACTTTTTTAAAAGAAAGCAATATTCTGAGGATCATAGCACTTGCTTTTTATTATATATTGCATGTCATTTTCTAACATAGTTGTTGTTGTCATGTGCCATTAAGTGGGGCACAACCCACAGCTCCACTCCAGTAAGTTTTCAGAGGTAGTAAATCACATGGCAGGAGATTGCCCACCCTTTTCCCCACAGAACAGCTGGTAGATTTGAACTGCATCCCTCTGGGTTGGCAACAAAGTTCCTTATCGCTTAAACACCTTAATGATTTCTATTTTATTTTCTCAAACTTTTATTTCATTGTTTGCATATTGCTTTTTGTGTCCAAGTCCCATCTGTTTTCATCTGGATCAGTCACTCCCTAAGGGTATTTTGCATCCCCCAGAGCACCTAAAATAACTCTCTATTCACTGCACCCTGTGTGCTTGGTAAGTAGTTATCCACGTTCTCAGTCTCAGGATCATTTGGTATTCTATGTCCTCCAACAGCTCTCTGAAGGCACCACTACCCAGCAGACCCTGCATGGCCTGCAGCCCTTCACTGCGTACTCCATCGGGGTGGAGGCCTGCACCTGCTTCAACTGCTGCAGCAAAGGACCAACAGCTGAACTGAGGACTCATCCTGCTCCACCCTTGGGGCTGCCCTCTCCCCAAATCCAGACACTGGCCTCCAGGACAGCTTCCTTCCAGTGGAGTCCCCCTCTGTCCCCTAATGGTGTCATTCACAGGTAATGGATCAGCTGAAAGAAGGCAGAAACCAAAGCAAGAAATGCCTACAGACAGTTATAAAGCACTATGAGAAGAGGGCTTACCCATTGTGCAGATAAAAAGGCACAGTGAGTTGAGTGGTAATGTTACTAAACCAAACTTCCAAACTCACTGCCTTCAAGTCAGTTTCAACTCAAAGCAACCCTCCATCTGTTTTCCAAGTTTGTAAATCTTTATGGGAGGAGATTGTTCTTCTTTCTCCCACAGAGCATCTGGTAAATCAAAAAGCCAGCCTTTCTGTTAGGCAGCTCAATATGCCAATAAGTCTGGTGATATAACTGGTAGGTTGTGGAGCAGCTAACCCAAAGGCAGCCCCTCTCTGGTGCTCTGACTACAGGGAGAGCGATGGGAAATCTCCTGTGTGATTTACAGTTTCTAGAAACCTACTGGATGGTCAGCTCTGGGATGGTTCTAATTTGATGGCAATTAGTGAGTGAGTGATGCCACTTGGAGCCCCTTAATGATAGAAAGATGAACAACAAGGTCATCTTTAATTTAAAAATGTCATGTGTTTGTAGTCATTAAAAGGCAATTCCCGTCCTTGTGACTCTCTGGAATCGTTCAAGCTATAGGCCTTAGCTGCTTTTATTAAGTTATTAATGTTCTTAAGTCAGGTTTCCTTAAGTGGTGCCTATAGTTACATGCTAAACTAGTACCAGAACAATTGATGGTTCTTCAGATAATAGAACCTTGGCAATCTGTTCATGAAAGTTCATGCAGAAGGCCTCTGGAGTCCAGTTCTATTCTAGAGCACATGAGTTGCCATGAATCAGAATCAGCAGCTCAGCAATTGGGGTTTTTCTGTTTTGTGGGATATGTGTGTGTGTGTGTGTGTGTGTGTGTGTGTGTGTGTTGCATGTTGTCAAGAATTTCCTTGATCTAATTTAAAATGTTTCCATGAATGACTCATTGAAGGGGCCTCTGGTGATTCAATTAATGGTAAGGAGTTGCACTGTCAAGTCAAAGGTGTGCGGTTAGAATCCACCAGGGGCCCTGTGGCAGAAAGATGGTCATTCTTCTCCTATAAGACTTACTGCCTCTGAAAACCTGCTGGAGGGTCAGTTATGAGTCAGCTTAGACTCGACAGTACACAGCAACAACTAGGTGAAAAAACAAAAACGTTTTCTCTTTAAACAGAAGAGAAAAATTTTATCATTGTCTTCTTAAAAGCAAAAGACATTTCTACCAATAAAAATTACTAGTTGCTGGGTGGGAAACTATGTTTGCATACAAGTGGCATCTTTTAGCAATATCAGCTGCTCATTCATAATAATATTAATAAGATGTTTCTAAAAACAATTTCCCACAGAAGGAGATTGTAGTCTAATTGAGGGTGGGAGGGGTAAATGACTCCATAAAAATAGAAACCGTCTTAAAAGAGCAAGTTAAACTCACTCTATTATCTGTCTTCACTTTCATGTTCATTCTCATTCTAGCTATGAACTCCAATTCTATGCAGCTTGCCCTCCTGACACAGCCCTGTCTTGTACTCCCAGTCAAACCGAGACCAAGTATGTGGGGCAAGGGCAGCAAGTCAGCCTTGGGGGTCTCCAGCCCTACACCACCTACAGACTGAGAGTGGTGGCGTACAATGAGGTGGGCAGCACAGCTTCTGAATGGATCAGCTTCACCACCCTCAGAGAATGTGAGTAGATGGGTTTATCTCCACTAGCCAGGGCAGCCTGAAGGCTGGTCCCAGAACATGGGAGAATACACTGTTTTAAGAGTATTGGGTGAGTGCTCAATCACACTGAGTGCAACCCAGACATCAGTGAAGATGCCAATTGAAGAAATGTGTCTACTGAACTTACTAACATGGAAATCAAGAATGAGTTGAGGAAGATCCTTCATTAATGATGCAGTGAAAACCAATTTAGAGAATATTAAACTGGGTGGGACAAATGGTTAAAACATTCAGTGATGAACAGAAAGATTAGAAGTTAATTCCATCCAGAGTTACCTTACTAAAGAAAGGCCTAGTGGTCTAATTTTAAAATACCAGCATGGAAAATCCTGTGGAACGCAGTCCTACTCTGATGCACATGACATCAGCGTGAGTCAGAATGACCCACTGGCTATTGGTGACTAGTGAGTCCTGGAAAGAAAGAAAATGGCCTAACATGTGCAGACAATTCATTAACGATACTCCACAGTTTCTTTTCTAGTTGTTGTTGTTGTGATGTGCTGTCGAGTCATCTGTGACTCATAGCAACGCTATGTACAACAGCTCTGAACCCTGCTCTATCTTCAGCCAACATCGTTGTCTCTGACACAACAACCCCCATTACTGTGGTCACTGAATCAATCCATCTCATCGAGGGTCTTCCTCTCCTGTTCTGTCCCTCCACCCTCCCATACATGACATTCCTCTCCAATGACTGGTCCCTCCTTGCAGCATGCCCAAAGTATGTCACACGAAGCTTCAGAGTCCTTGCCTCCAAGGAGCACACTGGTTTCACCCTCTCCAGGTTGAACCTGTTTGTTCTCTTAACAGTCCACAATTACATAATATGATATCCAGCACTTCTAGAAAGGTTTGAGACATGGCACTGCCAGGAAAAGCAATAAGTCGACTGAATACAAAATCAAACTATTATCTAATTAATCTGGTGACTTCTTATATTTTCAATAACTTTTCAGATTTTTTATTCTCTAAAATGACAAATAAAAGAAGTATTAAAAATAAGTACTTAGAGTCAGAACTGACTACACATTTGCCAGTTGTTGTGTATCATCAAGTCAGAACCAACCCATAGCTGACCCTCAGGCGAGTTTTCAGAGGCAGTTAATCACATTGAAGGAGATTGCCCATCCTTCTCCCACAGAGCAGCTGGTGGATTTGAACCTACAGGTTTCGTGCCTACAGGTTTGCAGTGCGATTTCTTACCACTAGGCCTCCCAGACCCAGTGTAAAATGAAAATATGGTTTCTCTGTTTAAAAACCATTAAGAATTTCAAGATAGCCATGAAGCAAAGGCCAACCACTGCCATCAAGTCAATTCTGACTTGTAGTGATACTATAGGACACAGTAGAATTTCCTATAGGAAAATCTTTATGATATCAAACTGCCACACCTTTTCACTTGATTTAAACTCCCAGCATTTCAGTAAGCAGCCCAATATTTCATCATTGTACCATCAGAGCTCTTCCATAAGATAGTAATACTTTCCTGCTGTGATTCCGTCCTGCGCGGCTGTTCTTTGCAACAGTGGTGTTTTATTGCCGTCCTCTCCCACATAAACGTGAGCCACCAACCCATGGAACAGTCGATGGACATGAGCCCCCTGCAGTCCCAAAACTACCTTTTCAGTTGTGAACTGAAAGCTGACAAAGATTGTCACTTTAAGGTGGATAATGATGAAAATGAGCGCCAGTTATCTTTAAGAACGGTTAGTTTAGGGGTTGGTGCAAGGGACGACTTGCAGATTGTTGAAGCAGAGGCAATGAATTATGAGGGCAGCCCGATTAAAGTAACACTAGCAACTTTGAAAAATGTCTGTACAGCCACCGGTTTCGTTTGGGGGCCTTGAAATAACACCACCTGTCATCTTACAATTGAAGTGTGGCTCAGGGCCCGAGCATCTAAGTGGGCAACACTTCGTAGCTGTGGAGGAAGATGCAGAGTCAGATGATGAAGAGGAGGAGGATGTGAAACTCTGAAGTATATCAGGAAAGAGATCTGCCCCCACAGGTGGAAACAAAGTTCCACAGAAAAAGGTGAAACCTGCCGCTGATGAAGAGCATGAAGATGATGATGATGACGACGATGATGATGATAAGTTTGATGATGATGATGAGGCTGAAGAAAAGCACCAGTGAAGCAATCTATGTGGGATACTCCAGCCAAAAATGCACAAAAATCAAACCAGAATGGAAAAGACTCAAAACCATCAACTCCACAATCGAAAGGACAACTATCTTTAAAAAAACAGGAAAAAACTGCCAAAAAAGCTCCAAAAGGACCTAGTTCTGGAGAAGACATTAAAGCAAAAATGGAAGCAAGTATAGAAAAAGCGCATTGAACAGTCCTGGGCACTACTGGTAAATTAAGCCCAAAGACGGGGAGAGAAAAAGGAGAGACAAATATAGTCGATACTGAGTATCACCAACAATCCAGACTGAAGTCTTCTATTTTAATCTCACCCCCTTTCCTGATTTGACACCCAACCATACCCTTGTGCAGACTGGAAGCAATCTTTATTTTTTATTTCCTAAGGCACATTCTATAGACTGCTGTGATTCAGTGAACCATACCCTGCTTTTCACTTGTGCATTGACCTCACCTTTTTGCACATGTTTTATAACGCTGTATCTCCCTAGCTCTTCAATAAATATTTGAATTAAAAAAAAAAAAAAAGATAGCAATACTGTCATTATGTGCCTTCAGGGAGGAACCAACTCATGGTTGACTCTCTAACGAGATTTCAGAGGCTATAAACTACCTGAGAGGAGATTTCTCACCCTTCTCTCTCAGAGCAGCTGGTGAACTTGAACCTCATAGAATATTAAACCATCCATCAAAATGCAGGATGCAATATAACTATTTTGTTTACACACACATAAACAACAAAACTTCTTTTAAGCATTATTGCTGAGTGAAATATCTCAGTCACAAAAGGACAAATATTGCATAATGCCACTGTTGTAGAGTGAGACTGACATGGGGGTTGGGGAAAACTGACAGAAGAGGGGATAGATAAAGATGAACATTATATTGGAACAGATGAGGGAAAGAACTGTTTAAAAGTAATATATAATTAGGCATTATTTACATGACAACAGTCCAGAGTAAGCGGTGCATAACAAAGTGGACTGGGCTGGTGGGGAAGGAGGAAATAGTGTTAAAATGAATGATTTTTTTAAGAGAAAAGCAAACTAGGGGTGGGGTAGGGAGGAAAATGTGCAACAATGAATGAGTGGAAATCCAAGTTTTCTATAAACTTTGGTTAAAATCACAATAAAAATTTATTTAAAAAGGGAGGAAGAAATAAAAAAAGAATGGCCTGCAAGTGCTTGGTCCTTCTTATCATTTTTCATTTATTCTTTAACTTCCTCTAAACTAGCTTTC
Source organism: Elephantulus edwardii (assembly GCF_000299155.1). Lineage (NCBI taxonomy): Eukaryota > Metazoa > Chordata > Mammalia > Macroscelidea > Macroscelididae > Elephantulus > Elephantulus edwardii. The sequence continues at coordinate 6,655,523 of NW_006399840.1, read as the reverse complement.
ACTCATCTGTGCATAAAATCCTCTGCCCGTATTCACCTTGACTTCCATATTGCTAAATCCAGTATGCTTGTTTCTCATTTGTTATCTTCTTAGAAATATTCAGTGCAGCTGAACCCTCAAGCCATTAAAGGTGGGGGGAGCGGGGAAGGGTCTGCGTTTTCCTGACAAGCCTCTCTTGGTTGGCTGTTCAGTTAGCTTTGCTGGTCAATCATTTCCTTTCCCTTTTTTGCCGGGAGATTGTGCTTTGGAGTTAGCAGTGCAACCCCCTACAAACTAGGCTATCAGTGCTCCACTACTTGCTCTGATATTTTAAACAAGAGATTTAAAAAAAAAAATCAATCATCTAAAGAGAGTTGTTTAATTGGTGGGTTCCTACACCATCCTCCCAATTGCCCCTGTTCTGGAGAACATTGGACCAGTCACTGTTAGTCTATCTCACTGAGGGTCTTCCCTTACTTATTCACGTGGCTTATCCATGTTACCAAACATCATGTCCTCCTCCAGACCCTGAAAAAACACCCTGTGATAGTAGGTAGAATTAAATTGGAAAAAAGAAACACAGAAAGATTTAAAGAGAGTTGTTTTTTAGTTGTTTTTTTTTTTTAATTCGGGAATAATTTTCTTACAGCTTCTTGAGAATATTTTGTTTTGAACAGTAAATGTCATATTTGTCTTTAGAATTTAATGTTAAGAGCACAAAGGCATAATTATTCTTCATTTTGCCCTATTTCTGTTGATCAATCGCTTTTCATAATTTGTTCATTTCTTTCTTTTCTAAAAGGGAGGAAGGGTAATATTTAGTGTATAAATGGATCATACTGATTTTATAAATATATTGATTATTTTGGACATAACCAGATGTGAAGAAGTCAACCTTTTCTGATTTGTGTAATGATATGATCTCCTTTAATGTATTTTGATGCAAATTTTTCATTTCAAAGATGAGGTGGGCTTAGGGAATTTTTTTTCCCCCTCTCTTTTGTTAAGAAGCTGGGAAATGAAATTGAGTCATGCCTCCAAACAGCTCACAAAGTTGCTTCTACATCCGCTATGTTATTTAGGAGACTTGAACTTGATTATATACTAATGTACTATGCTATTGATTGATTAGTTAGGACATGAATTATTATCCTCGAATTGCTGTTTGCAAGGCTTTTTAACTATCTTTGCAAACAAACTAACAGCCCAGGAAAAAGCTTTAAAAATAAATGGATGCCAAAAAGACATAATTCACCTTCTAAGCAGTTTGGTTTGGAGGGGGAAAAAATATTAACTTCATCTAGTCCTTGGGGCTTTGTAGCAATAAATATTGATCTGCTATGAAAAATAGCTATCTACTGTAGTTAATAGTGTTAAGCCTACTTTACCTGCTAAAAGAGGGAAAATGTAAAAAAATATGAGCTGCAGGGTAATGTTGGTGAGCAGAACCATTGTATGTTAATAGTTTTATTTCATAAAACACCACTCTTCATTGATTTTTTTTTTAATAGCAGGTGCAAAGTTGCTGAAGAAGCACTTCACACATGTTCCTGCTGGTTTTCTTTTCATCCTCCTATGCCAGATTTTTAAAACTGAGATAAAAGGATTGTAACAGTGCTTTTTGGTAGGGGAGGGGCTCTTATTAAAACACACACACACATTCTGAGAATAACTATAGGACGCACACCTTTCTCCCAACAGTACCTCAGTACCGAGCCCCCTTTTCGGTGGACAGCAATTTGTCTGTGGTGTGCGTCGACTGGAGCAGCTCCTTCCTTCTGAACGGCCCACTGAAGGAGTACGTACTGATGGATGGAGCGCAGCGTGTGTACAGCGGCTTCGACACCACCCTCTACATACCAAGGACAGCAGACAAAAGTTCGTTTCTGTTTCTCTTTTCGCCACTTGTAAGGTAGAACTGCAGTGTTTACAGGAATGTGTTTAGACCACATGCAAAACAAGACATGATAGATGTTCTGCCCATGAAATGCCCCTCGAAAGAATAATTTGCACATATGCAAACACAAAAAGCACTTTATTCCAGAATATCCACAAGTGGAGACTTTCTCCCTCAGTAGGAAGGTGGCGAGGGAAAAAGCCCCGAGTCCCCCTCTACAATTGCTTTTATGGCTTTCCTGGGTGCCGCTGTTGGGGCAGGGAGATTGAGATCGTGGTTGGTGGGTCGGGGGATCAGTCATGTGGGTTGGCTTTTGACGGGCTGGCTACTTTGCCCGCCTTTACTCTTTTTGTGTCACATGTTGTTGTTGTTATGTGCCATTCAGTCGTTTGCAACTCATAGCGACCCTATGTACAACAGCCCTAAACCGTGCTCTATCCTGTGCCAATCTCATTGCCTCTGACACACCCATCCCGATTACCCCAGTCACTGAATCAATCCACCTCATAGAGGGTCTTCCCCTCCTGCACTGTCCCTCCACTCTGCCCAGCATGATGTCCCTCTCCAAAGACCTGTCTCTCCTTACAACATGTCCAAAGTATGTCAGGCTTAATTCTTTACTTTGCAAGGACAGATAAGACTTTACTAGGGGCCTTAAGCTAAGAATTTTTATGGCCTGCTTCTGCTTCTGATATTAATGGGGGTCTATGAAAAAATGGGGTTTATGCTGTCCCTTCAATAGAGGCAACATTCCAAACCAAACCAAAATCGATCGCAGCCCAGGTGACATGCCAGATGTTACAGAGTAAAACTGTGCGTCTTCGGGATTCCTGGGCTGTAATCTTCGTGGAAATAGACCACCAGGCCTCACATCCAGAGTACTACTGGGTAACCTCAAACTGTCAACTGTTATGTTAGTAGTGTGGGCACAATCCAAGAATTTTCTAGGACTACTCTGTTAATTCTTTTCCTTCTCTAAACAAGTTCTAAGCCTCTTCAGCTCTGTCACTAACGCAGTCTTTGCTAGATGCCACTGAGTTGATTGTGAGTCAACGTAGTGATCGCTATGGGACTGCAGTGCAGATTCTTACTGCCAGACCCTCAGAACTCCCAATAGGAACCCTGTGAACAACAGAGAAAAAGAAAACTTACCCTGCGCCATATTCATGATGTCTGCCACACTCCGCCTCATTCCTGCAGTTATATTCAATTCATCTCACTTACAGTCATACTATTATTACTAATTACAGCTTTATTCTTGATTATTTTCTCATTAGAATGAAGTTGGCGTAAGTAAAAATATCACCCTTCCTCTGGAATTTCAAACTCTTTATTTTTTTAATGTTATGATAAATCGCTCTTTTAAAAAAGTATATTCAGTTGATAAATAGGTAGAACTCAATGCATTTTTTCAGGGCCGTGAAACTTTTCAGTGTGGTACATAGTGATGAGCACGTGACACTATGCAATTTGTCAAAACCCATAGGAGTTTGCAACACAGAGTGAGCTCTAGCCTGAGCTGTAGGGAGCTCTGGTGGCCTAGTGGTGAGACGCTGCACTGCAATTCCTAAGCCATGTAGTTCAAATCCACCAGCTGCTCTGTGGGAGAAGGATGGCGAATCTTCACCTATGTGATTTACTGCCTTTGAAAACCTGCTGGAGAGTGAGATATCGGTTGATTCTGACTAGACAGCAAACCTGAACTGCAACATTAGTCAATAAGGTATCAATATTGGTTCATCAATTTAGCAAATGTACTGTATGAACAGAGGTGGTTAATAAATAGAATAGAAATTATGTGCTAAGGAAAAAGCAACTCAAATTTCCTGCAAATTTTTTCCAGTGAACTCAGTTGCTCTAGAAAATAAAACCCCTTTAAAAAGAGATGCACATTATTAGTTGTTGTTGTTGTGTATCATAGAGTCAGAACCAACCCATAGCTGACCCTCCAGTGGATTTTCAGAGGCAGTTAATTGCACAGGAGGAGATTGTGTGTCCTTCTCCTACAGAGCAGCTGGTGGCCTCGAACTGCACATGCCTTTGGCATTGCAGTGCAACTTCTTGCCACTAGGCCACCAGAACTGCCTAAGGATTGAAAAAAAAAAAAGAGTCATTTATGCATTCTCCCCCCTCCCAACCCCTCTTGTTTAGCTTTCCTTTTCCAGGTCATCTGCACTACAGATGAAGGAACTGCGAAGACACCAGTGATTCAATATGATACTTCTGCTGGACTGGGTAAACCTTTTATTCCTATTTAACATGGCACCCACCCTTCCCAGTAGCATGTATGTTTGTATACACATATTTGTTCTGATTTATTACCAAAGACGATGTGAAAGGAATTGTGTTCAGTTTTTTGAAGAGCTCTTTTGGTATTTACATTAAAAACATAGTTAAGACCAAGCAAGTCCAATGCCAGCTATTTGATTCCAACTCAAGCCTATAGCACATAGTAGAATTGTCCATAGGGTTTTCAAGGTGGTTAATCTCCAGGACAGCAGACTGTCTCATCTTTCTCTGCTGGAGCAGTTGGTGGGTTCAAACTACTGACCTTTTGGTTTCAAAGATATATATTAACCATGGAGCCTTCAGTTCTCTCTTGTAATTAGGACACGTTTCTAAAATGCCAAAATCTGTAAACTGCAAAGGCCAAGTCAGCCAAAGACATCTACCTAAACTTCTCTCCAAATCACAAAGCCATCAATTAAAAGCAGTACGACTTTGTTTACAAAAGTCAGAGGGATGAGCTCCAAGACGAAGGGGGTGTTATTCCAGTTTGTATTGATGTTAATGATGATATTCTAGATTCAGACTCTAGAATGGTGAATTGGGCACATTTCTGTCCTGTACTCTCCATGAACCATCATGGCTGACTACTCCTACTATGCAACATAGCTGGAGAGATAAAATTGTAATTTTTTTTAAGAGAGTATTTTAAGTTGAATTCTCCCAACAATCTTCAATTTTTTTTAATGTGATATTCTACAGTTCCAAAGGACAAGATAGAGAAATTGTGAGCTTTCTCATTCAGAAACTTAGTCTCGTTTAAATTCTGATGATTGTTAGACCATATTACACACACACACACACACACACACACACACACACGTTGTATTTTGAGGAAAAATTATATCCCCAAATTCTGAAACAGATGAATGAACATAATTCCATACAAGCCAGCTTCAGTTTGTAGAAATAATATATTGTTTATATTTTCCCTGTTTATGTCTAGACACCATGTAAAATTTCTCCTAACCCCTAACCCAGTTCCTTCCACAGGTCTGTATCACTGTTCCATAGCCGCTGTGGTGTAGGACAGCCCTCTTTTGATATTCTTTCACCAACTCCAGTGGTTCCTCAGGCAGACAGATAGAGGTCTGAGAGGCACGCCATTTAGCCAGGAAAGCTCCACGAGCTTGTTGTTGAAACTAGAACTTGAGGATGGTTCTTTTGACTGTTGGCCTAGTGTTTGCTTCTTTTCCCCTTCAGCTGTGAATCTGCATTTTTCAGTATGCATAGGAAGTGTTGCAGTGTGTGTGTTTAATGTACACCATCCTCGGCTCCCACAGAAGCTCTGGTGGCTTAGTGGTAAGGAGCTGTCAACACAAAGGCTCTTGGTTTGCACCCATAAGCTGCTCTGCAGGAGAAAGATGGGCCACCTCGTTCCATGGGATTTATTGCCTCTGAAAACCCACAGGAGGGTTTCAATTCAACAGTACATAACAGCAACAGCAGGCCCACACCTGGAGATTAGAACTCAGTCGTTGTTGCTGTACACTGTTGAGTGGAAGCTTGACCATAGCTGACCCTCCACTGGGTTTTCAGAGACAGTAAATTATACAGAAGGAAGTTTGCCCATCTTTCTCCCACAGAACAGTTGGGGGATTTGAACCAAGTGCCTTTGGTTTGTTAGTGCAGCTCCTTCCCACTAGGCCATCAGCACTCCCTTCAAACTCAGAAAGGTCCAGGAATCTACACTTTAAACCATGTGACTCTGATGCCTGTGTCTTGGACTACACTTTGAGTAATGCCTATAACTGAAATTGTTCTACTTTCAGAATCCCTCTAGCTTAGTCCCCTGGGTAATCAGCATGGTGGACCTTACTTTGCACTAGGTTTGGAATTGGGGTTTTTCTTTGGAACGGAAGTCCAGCCACAGACATCCTGACACTGAACTTGAGCCTCCCATGGTTGCATAGAAGGGGTCTCTTGAAATAAAAGGGAGCCTTGAAAAGGAAAACAGCACTATCCTGATTTCAAGTTCTCCCTAAAGATGGGAAATCTCTGGTTGGTTCCTGAGTTCAGTTCTGAGGACCAAGTGTGTCTGGCGGCTGGACGCAGTGCAGAGATGAGAAACACAGGCCTGAGAGGCACCATGGCGAGTTCTAAGATGCACCTCCACAGTCAGTTTTAATTTTTGTGTTATAACTTTTGAAATATCCCTGTTCTCTTGCCTAAAGGCAGCCTCCAGGCTAAAAAGCCCCACAGACCTGCTTGTTCCTGGACTGGTCTATATAGAGTTGCTGTGAGTTAGCACAGGCTCCGCAGCAGTGGGTGAGGTTCTAAGAGCTATTTCTCTTTAGGGACTTTACACCCAGGCAAACTAACCTTCATTTCCTGGTACCTTACCCAAGCAAAGACCCCACCAGGTACATGAGACCCATACTAGTGTTACTTCCCTCTGAAGCATACAGAAAAAACTCAACTCTTCTAACATATCACCAGGATGTGTAGTTTTTACTCAGTCAAAAATTTTAAAAAATATTTTTCACTTCCATTGAATCAGAGCCAACTCATAGCTTACCCTCCACTGAGTTTCTGAGGCTGTAAATCACACAGGAGGAGATTGTCCATCTTACTTCCACAAAGCCTTTGGTGAAATCAAACAGCTGTTGAGATGTGGCCTTTGAGTTGACAGTGCAACTCCCTATGGTCTAAGCCACTGAGCAAACCTAACCAACAAACATTGTCTCTAACCCAGTGGAATCCTAATTCAGGAGCCCTGGTGCCATAGTGCATGTGGGGCCGCTAACTAACGGGTTGGTTGTGTACCATAGAGTTGGAACCAACCCGTGGCTGACCCTTCAGTGGGTTTTCAGAGGCAGTTAGTCGGGAGGAGATTGCCCATCCTTCTCCCGTGGAGTGGCTGGTGGCTTCAAACAGCATGCCTTCAGGATTGCAACACAGCTTAAATCCATTAAATCCATTAGCCATTTTGTGGAGGAAAAATTAGACACTTTCATCCCATAAAGATGTACAGTCTTAGAAATCCAATCAAGAGTCCATCTTAAATTAGTGTTCACACAAACGCAGTGGGTTGGGTTGGGTTTTATTTTGTTTAGGGAAACTCTGATCTGATTCATTTACATTGGAGCTTTAGATTTGGTCCTTCATGTTAGAGAGAGGGACCAAAGTGACTTTTTCTAACCAAAGTGCAGGACAGAAGTAGAGTTAGGGTTGGTCTTTTTGCTGGCGTGTGAATTCTTTTTCATAGCAATCCCTTGTTAACAAAGTAGAACTGCCTCATAGGCCCTGTTAGCTCTTTGAAGGCACTTTAACTGAAAGGTCAGTGGTTCAAGCTATGCTTGGGAGAAAGATGAGAAGATTTCGGGAGATGCTTTGGGAGAAAGCTATCTGCTTCCATAAAGGTTTACACCTTTGGAAAATGTGTGGCGTACTTCTATTCTCTCTTTTTCTCATGTCACTGTAAGTTGGAATCATCTCCACTACAATAGGTTTGGGCATTCGTTTTTGCTGTTCAACCTCTCTATGAAAGTAGGTAGTCAAGAATTCACATAGAATTGCTGTTGTTGTTATTATGTGTTGTTGAGTTACCTGTCCTAAGCCAGTCTCACTGACTCTGACACACCAACCCCCATTGTCTCCATTCCTGTATTAATCCAACTTATCTGGGGTCTTCCTCTCCTGTGTTGTCCCTCCACCCTTCTAAGCATGATGTCCTCCAAAGAACAGTGTCTCCTGACCACGTGCCAAAGTACATGAAATGGTGCATGAAAATTCTAGCCTCCAAAGAGAACCTGATTTCACCCCTCCAAGACAGATCTGTTTGTTTTCATGGTGGTCCAATGATATATTTAAGACTCTTTTCCAACAGCACAGCTCAAAAGTATCAATTCCTCTTCTGTCATCCTTAGTTTAGTCATTGTCCATCTCTCTGAAGCATAGCAAGTAATTGTAAAGACCATAATCTGGATTAGGCGCACCTTAGTCTCTATACTGACATCATTGCTCTTTAGCACTCTGGAGAGGTTTCTGACAGCAGATTCAAATCACTGACTTGTCTATTAGCAGCCTAACCATTGTGCCACCAATGTTACTATAACTAGAGTAATAGCTCTCCTTTAAAAAATGGAGTTAAAATTTAGTTCTCAGCCACCCACTTTCCCTTCCTTAAATATTAACGCTCCAGTATTGAAAGCTCTACCTTAACCCTTCCTCTAACAGTGTAGGTCTTCCATGCACACCCCTGAAGTGCTGCCAAAGGAAAAGTTTGTCCGAGGAGAGAGTGGGCATCTTCCACTGTGTCTGTCTGTCTGTCTTTGGGCTGGAGGGTGTTTGCTTTATAGGCACAGCTTATAGGCTTGTAGGTGCATATTATAGGTACCAGCCTGTGTGGCCGCCGTGTGGAGCTGCAGCTTTCAAGCTGGCCAAGCCATGACCAGGCTGGTACTGACCTTTGAGACCTTCCCCTCTGCAGCTGCCAGCCTGACTGCATGGTTTCCACTGAGCTCTGGTGCAGTGACCCCAGCAGCCCTTCCTTCTGCCCACCCTGACTCCTCTCAGCTTTCCCCACACCCACAAGATCTAATAATACTCCCATGGCCTCGTCTTCATTGAGTAAAGCTCTCAGCATAGGCCTGTATTAGTTATGGGTGCCAGTGACTAGATTATTGACACATAGAGGCCCCAAGTGACAGAGAAAAACTGCTCCATAGGGTCTCGTTGCCTGTAATCTTTATGGGAATAGGCCAGTAGCTCTTTCTCCTGCAGAGCCACTGGGTGAGTTTGAACCATTGACCTTTAGATTAGAAATCAAAGGCTTAAGTATTACACACCAGGACTTTTCAACATAAGAAAAACATTCATTCTAGTTGATTCTGGGGAAATGAGGGTAGGTGTGTCAGAGACAATAAGTTTGGCACAGGGTAGAGTAGAGTCAGAGTCCAGAGTTGTTGTACATAGTGGGACTATATGCATCACAAGTGACTTTAGGGTACATAACAAGAACAGTTGAGAGACAACGTTAATTTCATGTTCAGAAAAATCACCCTAACTGCAAGCTCGGCTTATGGATGGGCATGAAGGGTAAGATGTCTTATTGCAAAAACAGAGGGATGAGGATGTGCAGGGGGAGGGAGGATTAATCATTGGGTTGTACAATTTGATGGGTGAGGGGGTGAGGGAAATTGAAAGAATTTGCTCTACTTAGTATTCTAATTTTATAAATAAACTAGTAGAAAATAAAAAAAATAAACAATTTAAAAAGTTGAAGAGCAACGATGTCAGTCTGGAGACTAAGGTGCACCTGATAAAGGCCATGCTCTTTGCAATTACTTGCTCTGCATCAAAAAGCTGGCAATGATTAGGGATAATAGAAGGAGACGTGATGCCTTTAAGCTGTGGTGTTGGAGAAGAGTATTGAAGATACCATGGACTGCTAGGAGAACAAACACGTTCGTCCTGTAGAGGGTAAAACCAGGCTGCTTCTTGGAGGCAAGGATTCTGAAGCTTTGTGTGGCATACTTTGGTCATGTTGCAAGGTGGGATCAGTTCTTGGAGAGGGACGTCATGCTTGAGGGGATGATGCGACAGCGCAGGAGAGGAAGATCCTTGATGAGATGCATTGATTCAGTGACTGGGGTAATTGGGATGGGTGTGTCAGAGACAGTAAGATTGGAACAGGATAGAGCAGGGTTTAGGGCTGTTGTACATAGGGTTGCTATAAGTCTCAGGCGACTCTTCTAAACATTTCCACCCCACCCCTGTCTTTCCTGGGGACTTGCAAAGACAGCAATGATTGCCAGCCTGGGTGGTAATGTCAGGTGGTCTCCTGAAGCTGTAAGCTTTTCCCCTTCACCCCATGGACACCCTGACTTATTACCTGCACCAGCACTCAAGTGCAAACAGTGTGACACACGGTTGAAAACTTCAAGTTCATTGTCAGGCAAATAGATCACACAGCTGCTTTTGAACCAGTCTTCCCGTTTTCTTTCCTGGTTTCTGCAGGCCTGGTGCTGACGACTCCTGGAGAAAAGAGGGGGTCAGGGAACAAAAGCACGGAGTTCTACACAGAGCTGTGGTTCATTGTGTTAATGGCGATGCTGGGCTTGATCTTGTTGGCCATTTTTCTGTCCCTGCTACTACAAAGAAAGATTCACAAGGAGCCATACATCAGAGAAAGGCCGCCTTTAGTTCCTCTTCAGAAAAGGATGTCTCCACTGAGTGTCTACCCGCCAGGAGAATCACACGTGGTATGTGTCCGGGGAGGAAGCCCCACTTCCCTCCCACTGGCCGGCAGTGCTGGTTTTGAGAAAGGAGAAAGTGTTTTCCACAGCTGTGGCTAATGAGGGCTTATGTTTAACCAAATGCAGGAATCAATGAAAACACCCCACCAAAGTTCCCAACACTGGAATACATTGAAATCAGCAGGAACTTTAAAAATCACTATTGTTAAGGAGATTTGAGAGATCCTCGTTTCTTTGGTCTGGGTGGTATTTGAGCATTGCTGTTGTTTTAACTTCCCAGTGATTCCACTGTATAAACGAGAGTCTGCATCTTGCTGTCCGCTGCTAGTTAGGAAAAGTAGAGCTGAGCTGTAAGTGAAAGCATCCTGTGGATCAGAAACAACCCACCATGTATGCTGGTAGGATTGTGCTCAAATGGCTGATTTTTCAGAAGTAGATCATCAGCCCTTAACTTCCAAGGCACCTTTGGGTGGACTCAAACTCCCAACTTCTTGGTTAACAGCCGAGAGGGTTCACTGTTTGCACCAGTCAAGGGCTCCTATTTAAACTGAAAGAATGTAATTAGCATTAGTCCAACTAAGTATAGGGTCATCGCTGGTGTCCATAACCTTCTCAGCATCAAGAAATGCGCATCCAATTAAGGAAAAGGCCGGATTCTCTGGCCTTATGTGTCAGACTGAGCTCCCCCAACACCACTGCCAACACCACCACCACCACCATGTCCACTCCAACCCACCTGCCTCCGACACACATCACCACTGCTTATCAGAGCAGCTTAGTTTCAGTGTTGCTCTCCTTAAGATCTGTTCCAGCCCTCCTAGTTTTCTGATCAAGAAAGGGGACCTTTTAACACTCGACCATAACGGCGAAAGAATTTCAGGCTCCACTCTGAAAAGGGAAAAACAAGGCAGAAGTGCTTGGGAATGAGAGCCTTTTTTATTTCATTAACCTTTTCAGGATCACACAGCGTACAGATTACATACAGGCTTTACTTGTACCTTATTAGTTTGCAGGTCTTATTATGTGAAATAATGAAACTGAAACTCACCTCAGACACTAAGCAATAGTTAGTTTTCACTCACCCATTCACTATGCAGTTTTAATGACAAGCCTTTCATATATAGCGGTAGTGGTGGTTGTGTACCATCAAGTCAGAGCTGACCCAAAGCTGACCCTCTGGTGGGTTTTCAGAGGCAGTGAATTGCACAGGAGTAGATTGCCCATCCTTCTCCTGTGGAGCAGCTGGTAGCCTCGAACCTTGTGCCTTAGGGATTGCAGCACAGCTTCTTGCCACTAGGCCACCATATACAAATATTTACGTATTTTCGTAATAAAATATTTACGTATTTATATATGTAAATATGTATTTACAATATACTCACACGCATATCTATATTCAAGGTAGTATTTAATGTATGGATAAGAGTATGGTGAAACACTCTGGTGGTGCAATGCTTAAGTGCTCAGCTGATAACCAAAAAGGTCAGTGGTTCAAATCCACTAGGCACTCCACAGAAGAAAAGACCTGATATTCTGCTCCCATCAAGATTCTCTCACTGACTCATAGACACGGAGTTGGAATGGACTCGTAGCTAACCCTTCACTGAGTGTCTGAAATTATAAATCAAATAGGAGGAGGTTGCCTCTCTTTCTCCATAGGAGTTGCTGCTGGTGGATTTGAACTGCTTTTGGGTTAGCCATGCACTCACTGTGGACTCTACCACTAGTAAAGATCCCAGCCCAGCACACTGTATGAAGCAGTCCCGTGCTATCCTATAGCATCACTAAGATTTGAAACAGATTTCATGGTACACAACAATGATCTCATGATAGAGTCTGAGGATTACAAAGAACCCATTTAAAAATGTTCCCAACACTGACTGATGCTTCTAAATTTTTCTCAGTTTGACTCTGTGGCTGATATATCTGATGTGTCCAGCAATGTCACCCTAAAAAGTTACACCATGCACTTCGAGGTACCTTTGTGTGCTGTATTTCATGCATGATCTTCTGCATGCCTGTTGATTTTGCAGTTGGGAAGCAAATTAGCTCTGATTGAAGACGCTAAATGAGAGTCCTCACAGGCTTAGAGAACTTACTTTAGATGTATTCTGTATCATAATATTGGAGTGGCTTTCTCTTTTTGACCTTATCAGACATGACTGATCTTAAAGGCAAGACTCCTAAAAAGAGAGGAACAATATGGAAAGGAAAAAGGGAAAGGAGAAGACCAATTTCAGTCACAAGTCTTAGCAATTTTACAGTATAGCCCAGGTATACTTCTGAGTTACTGCAGGTTTGGATTAGATCAGTGCAATAAAGCCAGTCACACTAATATTCTGGTTTTCCAATAACAAAATATCTTGTAACAACAACAATATAGAGAAAGCTCAGTTGGCCTAGTGGATAGAAAGTTATGCTACCAAGTAAAAGGTGGGTGATTTTAATCTGAGGTCCTCAGGCCTGGTTTTAATTGGTTTTGGCCAAACATTCTAAGTGGTATAGCCCTGGTCTGTCCATTTGTTCTACAGAGGTAACTCGTGGTTGCTGTGATGCTAAACACTGTGACACTGATATGTCAAATGCGATAATGGTTACACATGGTGGACAGTGTTTGGTGGAGCTCCCAGATTAAAACAAGCTTGGAAGCAGGAGTGACATCCACTTCTGAAATAGCTTGCCTTCGGAAACCCTATGAACTTGGAGAAATGATGAAAGTTATACAAGTTTTCAGGTCTTCGGGTCATGGCTATGAGTCGTCTACGACTCAACAGTACTTAACAACAACACCCTGTAGTCTATTGAGTATATGAAGTAACACTATAAAAAAATTTAAAATATTTTGAGAATTATCAGAACATGACAGAGACACACAGAGTGAGCACATGCTGCTGGCACTTGCTGGATGCAGAGCTGCTGCAGATCTACCTTCAGTTTGTAAAGATCACAGTATTTATGCAATAAAATGGGATATAGATGCGCAGACTGTGCTCACTCAGCGGGTAAACCTGGGAGTCTTGACAGCTCTGGCTGCTCAGAAAAGTTCTAGATTGCTGCCATCCATGAAGAGATCATCTTGTTACCTCCGTAAGCCTTTGCACCACTGCTGCAGGGCATAGGCCATACCGCACAGAGACTGGCCAGAGCACCTGTCCACATGCTTTCTAGGTGCTAAAAACAATGGCATCTAACAGAACCTTCACTGCATTGTCACTCATAACAAGAAGCCAAGGGTCAGGGGCTCAAGAAGCTCACTTCTGGGAGAGAGTCCGTTCTTCCTGTCTTTGACAGTGGGTGAATTAATTTTCTGTCCTATTCCAACCCTATCTTCACTATACATTAACTACCAACAACAACTTTTTTTGCAGGGATTGGCTGACACTAAAATTCCTCGGTCTGCGACACCTGTGAGTATCCGGAGCACCCGGAGTGTGTCTGTTCTGCGAATCCCAAGTCAGAGCCAAATCAGCCAAACCTATTCCCAAGGTTCTCTCCACCGTAGCGTCAGCCAGCTCATGGACATTCAAGACAAGAAGATCTTGGTTGATGACTCGCTGTGGGACACCATCATGGGCCATGACAGTGGACTGGTCAGTTGATTTCTGCCACACAAGCAGTGGGTAAAGGTCACTTGTACCTCACTGAATGCAGCCACACAGTAGTCTTGAACGTGAGCATTTACCAATGCTCCCATGACCTCTTCTTTACGAGCATGTGTTAAGACATTGGTTGAGGCTGAGTGAAACAGTACTTTGCCTTGTTCTTCTGGAACACACTAACTCACCTCACTGCTATTCTCCTGCAGAGCTATTGGCAGATTTGAACTGCTGGAGGTGAGGCCTTTGGGTCAGCAGCGCAACTTCCTTCAGACTACACTAGCCACCAGAGTGTGTGTGTGTGTGTGTGTGTGTGTGTGTGTGTGTTATTTCATTACATCTAAAAATCAAATCCTGCTTATGACTGTTGAGCTCCATGCATTCAATTTCAGATCTAAAGTTTCTAAAAGGCAGGGATATTAGAATACACTAAATTGAAAGATAATATGTTGATAATTTGTAATGTGTAAAATGGCAACACTATATAGCCCAGCATACTACATTGAAGGGCTTAGCAGCATTGTTTTACCTAATCTGCACAAATTCTGGAAGGTAAACACTATGATCATCCCCATTCTTACACAGGGGAAAAAAGCCTAGAGATGAATCTAAGGGCACACAGCTAGTTTTTTTCATAAAAGTTAAAATATCTAAAAAAAAAAATAAAATCCTACTTTTGGCTAAGATCAAGTGTAGTTGGAAGCAGGAGTGGCATCCACTTCCTGAACATGCCTCCAGAAACTCTATGAACTTTGATAAATGTCGATAGTTGTAGAGGGGCTTCAAGCCTTTTGTTCATAGGGTCATTATGAGTCGTGCTCAACTCAAATGCAATCAACAACACAACACAAAGCTAGTAGGTGATATATAGCCACTTTTGTTTGCTTTGTTACGATAGTAGTGAAAAGCACTCTGGCAGGCTCGCGGGGTAGAGTTGTGCAGCCAGCACGAAGGTGGCACCTCTATGGTGGATCAAGTCCACCAGCAACTCCATGGAGAAAAACAGGCCCTCTCCTCCAATGAGATTACTGGCCTCTGAAAACCTACTAGAGGGTCAGCTGTCAGTCGTTCTAATTTGACAAAAATTTATTCGAAATTTTTGTGGCTTTTTCTGAGTACTAATGAATAGTACATGAAAGAATTCAATCAAAGTGTCTAACGGTAATAATACTCTTATTCAATTATCTGCTTATTACAACATTATAAATATTACTAGCCCTAAAGATTGAGATAGTTAACAGTTTTAGTTTACTTGGTTCCATAGTCAACATTCTTGGTAGCAGCAGCCAGGAAATCAGGAGATGAATTGCACTGGGAAAGTCAGCTGTGAGGGACCTTTCAAGAGTACTGAAGTGCGACTACGTCAGGCTGGAGACTAAGGTGCGCCTGATCTGGGCTATAGTCTTTGCAATTACGTGCTATGCATCGGAGAGTTGGACAGTGACTAGGGATGAGAGAACTGATGCCTTTGAGCTGTGGTGGAGAAGAGTGTTGAATATAGCATGATGGACTGCTAGAACAAACAGGTTTGTCCTGAAGAGGGTGAAGCCAGAATGCTCCTTGAAGTCAAGGATTCTGAAGCTTCGTCTGACATACTTTGGGCATGTTGCAAGGAGGGATCAGTACTTAGAGAGGGACATCATGCTTGGGAGAGTGGAGGGATGGCGCAGGAGAGGAAGACCCTCGATGAGATGGATAGATTCTGTGAGTGGAGTGGTGGGAATGAGTGTGTTTCAGAGGGTGGGGTTGGGATAGAACGGCGTTTAGGGCTCCTGTACATAGGGTTGCTCTGAGTTGCAAGCGACTCGATGGCACGTAACAATAAAAGAAATACAGTAAGAGAATTAATAGAATGTAGTAGCTTACCTTCCCACTTTTCTGCTTACTCTAGAACTTAAGTCTCAAATATATATATATGAACATACACACGCACACATACACATCCTTCCTAGTTTACACTTGAGAAAACTGAGGCTTAGAAGACAGAATCTCACTCAAATCATGCACAAATCATGTGTGCATGCATGCAAGTGCCCCTCTGGGTAATAAAAAGGGCGTCATAAAACATATAGTTAGTTGTTGTTGTGTACCATAGTGTACCCGTAGCTGACCCTCTGGCGGGTTTCCAGAGGCAGTTAATTATCTGAGAGGAGACTGCCCATCTTCCTGTGGAGCAGCTGGTGGCCTTGAACCCCAGGCCTTCAGAACTGCAGTGCTGCTTCTTGCCTCTAGGCCACCAGAGCTCCCTAAGTAGAGTTTAGCATGTGATATTAGCCTTTATTAAGTATCTACTGATTACTATTAACTTAAAGCAGGAAAAATATGGGAAATCTTGTGCAATTAACTGCCCCTGAAAAGCCACTGGAGGGTCAGTTATGGGTTGGTTGTGACTCAACGGTACACAACAGCAACACTGACCTTAAGTTGATAGATAACACTCTAACCAATGACTGGTATATTTTCCAGTACGTGGATGAAGACGACCTGATGAATGCCATCAAGGGATTCAGTTCTGTGACCAAGGAACATACTGCATTCACAGACACCCACCTGTAACTGGACTACGGAGGATGGGATGCAAGTTCCACATCAAGCCATTGCCATTTAGTCATCTTTATAAAAAGACTGTTTTGAAAGTGTTCCTCTCCTGTGGATGTATAAAACATTTTTCTGGCTGTATAAAATGAGGGGTTAATTTTTATATAAAAGTATTTGGTTTGCTATTTTCTTTGTGGAAGAGAAAGAAATCTGTCATTTTCACCTGGCTCTGCTTGAAAGTGATGCTTCTGGTTAAATGAACGTTAATGTGCTGTCAAGTTGGAACTGACTCATGGCTGACCCTCCAGTGGGTTTCAGAAGCTGTAAATGAAATGAGAAGAGACTACCCACCTTTCTCTGTCAGAGCAGCTGATCAAATTAATGTTGTTATTTACCAACGAGTTGGAACCAACTCATAGCTGACCCTCCATTGAATTTTCAGAGAAAGAAAATCACACAAGGGAAATGGTCATCTTTCTCTGGCAGAGCTGCAGGTGGATGAAAACTGAGGGACACAGGTTTGGCAGCTTCTGACCATTATTGTTTGTTGTTAGGTGCCATCAAGTCAAGTATGATGTACAGACACCCTATGGACAGCTGACCCGAACCCCGCCATATCCTGTGCCATCCTCATCATCTCCAACACACTCGAGCCCACTGCTGAAGCCACTGTGTCAATTCATCTTGTTGGAGGTCTTCCTCTCCTTCGCTGACCCTCCACTCTTCCACTAGTCAGTGATAATCAGGGGTCAGCCAAAAATTACCATGAGCAAAGCATACTGGCTGAAAAATTGAGATTCTTCTGAAAAGACCTCTGCTGGTCCTTCCATGATGACCCATTTCTATCAGCATTCACACAATCCCATCACAACGATTGTAATGATCATAAATAACTGTGCTGAGCTGGGGTGGGGGGGAATCTCAATTTCAGGCTAAGCTGAATCTAAGCCCAAACATTTTAGCAGAGCATCATGTAACTCTCTGTTCTTGCACTTACCAATCTTCTGAAAATCTGATGACTAAACATTTTGTTTCAAAAAGAAAAATATTCAACACTTTCACAATGTGACCAGTGTTTCCATTTCACATATTTTACACCATTTCGAGAATCCATTTTACTTTTCTTTTGGAGTCTTTATTTTCATAAAATTCTGTCATAAACTGACTACCAGGGAATACTGACACCAACTTAGCACATCTGAAATGAAACTACAGTTCTTTTTGTAGCATTTAATCAGTCCATGTGGACTTAAGAAAAAACATTTTATCCATGATCTTTGCATTTTTTGAAATTGTTTACCATATTTACATGCAAGTCACGATACTGCATACCCATATAGAACCAAGTTACATAAAATGCAGGGTTAACTTTAAAACTACTGTTTTAAATTCCAAATATATATACATCTATATGTACATAAATTTAGCATTTATATATAGAATATGCATATGCATACACGCACACACACACACACACACACACACATATGGAGTCCTGGTAGAACAATCATTAAATTCTCAGGGGCTAACCAAAAGGTCGGCTCTTCAAACCCCCTCAATCACCCTATCGTCCCCTGGAGAAAGATGAAGCATTCTGACTATGTAAACCTCACCCTTGGACACCCTGAGACCATTCTACTTCAACTAGACAGTTGCTATTAGTTGGATTAGACAAAAGGCTTGGTGTATCTGTATTGGTACATAGGACTCTATATGACATATAAAATCCTTGATTTCAGAATCCTGAGGCTGCTAGCCAAAAGGCTGGCAGTTGTAATCCACCAGCTGCTCCATGAAAGATGGGTCGTCTCCTCAAGTAAAGATTTATAGCCTCAGAGACCTAGTGGATGGTTAGTGTGAACGGTAACCAACTCAACCAGTTACTACCTTAGCCCTACAATCATTAAGAGCACATTACTACAACTACCAATTTTCATGCCTGAAAAACCTTGTCACCCGTTCTACTTGGATCACCTAATCTGGTGGCCTAGTGTTAAGAAACCACACTGCAATCCCAAATGGACTCGGTCTGACTCCACCAGCTTCTTTGCTGGTGGATAGGCAATGCCCTTCTGTGATTAACTGCCTCTGAAAACCCCCTGGAGGGGCATCTATGGGTTGGTTCCAATCTGAAGGTAAACAACATTTAGTCAGCTGCACTGTGGGGTAAAGATAGGTAGGCTCTTCCCATTAGATTTATGGTTTCTAAAAACCAGCACACTACAACAATCACTAGCGAGAGTTCTACCTCAAGAAACATTTTTGTTCATTACCAGAAAATTAGAGCCATTTAAATTAGTACTTCATGAGAAACAATTTAAGAAAATTCTTCTTCTATCACTCTCAAAGGTCTTAACAACTCAGCAGAATTATTTTGAACCTGTGTGTACAATGCGTGATTGTCTGGCAATATCTTGTGCATTTATATTCAAAGGTCAGTGGGTTTCCCAAAACTGACTTAACAAAAATATATGAAGTCAGGAATATGAATTACTTTACAATTACCCTGTAGTCCAACAGGTAATCACTGTGAATTCTTGGGACTGTGGTACATCTTCCAAATTCATACAAGGTCAGCTCTTTAGGTGGACCAGCCAATTCCCAGCCAAACCTTGCCAATCTGATGTGTCAAAAGCACAAACAGTATTAACCATACACTCCTTCTCCTTGGTTAGAACTAGAACGACTCGAAGCAAAGCTGAAATGTGTACATTTGGCAGTGTATGTAGAAACCTTAATAGATTCACCACCACCATACGAACGTTTATACATTCTTAAATGGAAGAATTAGATTGGCTACTTTGGATTATGGGTTGTTACGTCTGACTGGTGAGTCTGCCACTTCATTTACAGTAGCACAAATGTAGGTAAGGCTGGATTTCTGCCTCAAAAGAGCTACTTAAGGTATACAAGAAGTGTTCCAATGGAGTGTAGAGCCATCGGAAGCCTTGAATGAGTTCTGTCCAAAGCACTGCCCCTCTGCACTCCCTGTCTAACCTTATTTGCATGCATTTCAAAGAAATTCTAAGGTTTTGGTTTTTGTCTTCAAGTGGTATTTTGTGCCAAGCTTACACCATATGAACTCATTTAAAAGTTCCTGGTGCTTTTAAGCAAACCAGAAAGACTCCACATCTCAGCCACATCTCCCTTGTTGAGAAAATAAGCAAGCTCTCTAGCGAAGCTTTTTAAAAATCTAAAATTTCTCACTCTTGTGTATACAGACCACATGCTCAGCTTAATAACTACCGTGTTTTGCTATTCCTATTAGTAACTGTACAGTGATTTAAGTTTTGTTTCTAGATGATGTTATTTCTATTACATGAAAAACCTAGGCATGGATGTGCTGTTACCTAATCTTCATCTGAAAATTTTATTGGCATCAACACGACGATTCAACCTGAAAAATCTGTAAACAAGAATAAGTATTAAGGAGCTTAATCATGTCACATATTAATATCACTTTATTTCCAATGCAAAAACATCATGTAAAATAATCTAAAGATGGTTTGCTTAATAGGTATTTAAATGTGAAGTTTAATACATTTATGAAAAAATATTCTAAAGACTCTAAGTTCTATTTATATTGTACACATGAATAATGGTGCTAAAGGTTTGACTATTAATAGGATGCTGTGGAGAATTCGAGTCTTCAGTGTACATTAGTACTGACTTGTTTTCTCCAACTACATATGTTAACTAACATGGGGCCCAAGCAGACAAGTACTAGCAGTCTGAATTCACTAGCTGTTCTGAAGGGAAAAGATGAGACTGTCTGCTCCCATTAAAATCCATAGCCTCAAATAGCAGTGGAACCCACTTTGGGGCAGTGGGTCTGGTCTGGGTTTTGAGAAACTGTATAACCTTAGGTGATTCTGATCCACAGCATAGTTGAGCAAGCCAGGAATAAGATCACAGGTTCTTAAAAGAGGCAAGTTTGTGTTCCAAAGGTGGCTCAGTGCCTGCCTGGCCTGGTTAGGCTATATGTCTTCTCTGGGCCTTGGTGCTTTGATGTGGGAAATAAGAAGGATCTTACTGATATTTTAACATTAAAGTATAAAATTATGTGGGGAAACTCCATTTCATTTTTTTCTTGTCACAACCTCCCTAAGGAGGTAGTGGTTGTTATATACTGACTCGTGGTTGACCCTCCAAGTGGGTTTTTCAGAGGCAGTATGGGAGGAGATTGTCCATTTTTTCTGTAGAGCGGCTGCTGGACTTGAAGCCTCTGCCACAGGGTTGGCAGCGCAACTCCTTACCCTCAGCCACCAGAGCTCCATAACTAGGTAGGTATAAGGGAAAACTCAAACTTAGGGGGATAACTTATTCAAGGGTATGAAGTGCCAAGGCAGAATCAAATCCTGACTCTAACATCGATGTTCAAACTCTTATTAGTGAAAGAAGTAAGATTTGACTTGCAATATAATCCAACCCACGATATAGGAAACTGCTCCGTTACAGGATTTTACTACACAACAGTTTTGTTCTACACACTTTTACTCTTGGAAAAGACTTGGTAAATACTTAAAGTTTTTCTTTTATTAAAAAAAAAATAATTTCTTCCATGCTCACACAACTACCACGTAACTGAAAATAACTGCAAGTCTTTAGTTAGCCATTTTAAAACTGTTTTCTTGTACATTTCCCCACGTGACAATATACTGAAATTCTCCCTCCACCCCTTCTTTCACTATGGAAGAAGCAATGAAATGAACAAATACAAGAAAATACACTTTACACAACACAGTTGTCTCTCAAACAACAAAACCACATGGTCATAATTATTTTTATTTACTTGATAAATAAATACAGAGGACCATTGTGAAACCACCGGCAATTTAGTTAACATTATTTTCACCTTTACTCACTATTTCTCAGAATGGGATTATATACATAATTCACCAATAAGCCCATGACCACACTGAATTTAAAAATTACTCCATTTTGCAGAAACTTGACAATCATTCCAATTAAAGTAAGGAAGGAAAGTTTAAAAAATTAATCTTCTTTTTACGTTCACAATTTAAAATTTATTCAAGATCACATTTTTACAGCAGCCCAAACTATTAATCAAAAATTCAAAACTACACTCTTAGAAGAATAACAAAATGGCCACATTCTAAATTTTAGGAAGCTCTCTCAAGTTCCAAATGAAATCTGTTGCTAATTGTCTAAGTGAAATTTGTAGGCGAGTCTGAAGAGGTTCTTGGCCTTTCTTCAGTGTTAGAAGAAGGAGTGCTGGTGGGACAGTGCTTTACACACTAGGCTGCTCATGCACCAGCTGCTCCATGGAAGAATGATGGAGCAGCCTCCACTAATCAAGATTTACCTCAGAAGCCCAAAGGTGTGTCATCATGACTCAAAATTGATCTGCAGGCAGTGAGTTTTAGTGCAAAAAATAAAAAAAGTTGGGACCCATTTCAGTGGTTTAAAGCCTGCATATGCAGCAAGTAAAGGGAAGAATTACTAGTTTGGTTCAATTGCTTCAAACTGAGGGCACTTTATATATAATTGAAGGATACTCATAATCCCTGAGACTATCTGCATTTTGGTTACTAAATTGGTAAAAATAAACAACAACAAAAAGCCAGGCAGGCTAAGATCATTAACTGGTACAATTTTCCATGCTGGGCACTAAAAGCTTTGCTCTTCATTATTATTTTTGTTTCATCAATTCAATCATAAGACAACTGTTCTAACTTGAATGATTAAGTGGACTTTTGACATTTAATATTGGTGATACTGGCTAAGATTCAACAACTTCAACAACAAGCAGCAAAAAAATAACACAAATTAAAAAAGAAAAATTACCCTAAAGGACTTACTACATATGGAATTGGGATCTGGTATTCAACATCAATAGTGTTTTTGAGTTATAAGATTTCCCCACACCCTCCTCAACACACACACACACACACACACACACACAAATAGCACCTCATTCAAATATCTGGTAAACACTTTGCAAATATAATAAGGGTGGGGAGATCAAGTTCTGAAGAGAGTTATGTGATTCACTTACGATGACACTGCAAGACAAGTCCCAGGCATAATCAAGACTAAGAACAGTGTGGCAGTCCCCATTCTAAGAGGATGCTCACATGACATACAGGTACCATCCTCTTAAGGCATGATGCTTTGCCTTCCATCAACAAACAGCAGCTAAATGTAGATGCTGACTTGTGATTTAGAAATGATTCCATTAAACGTAAAACTGAAAACCGACCAAAACAAAACAAAAACATGAAGTAGTAAAGTTATTTTTATATTTTAACTCCTTTACTCTTGGTAATTGTTAAAAAGATACTACAGGAAGTTTAATTTGTAAAGCTTTGATGTAAAAACTCATTTCAGAGCTAGTAAAATTTGATTTTCATCTATATTTAACAAAACAGCTATCTATTTTGATGTGTTTTCACAAGCTGTATTCCTGACCTGAAGAATCACTCTTCTTGTGCCGAGGAGATGGCGTAGTCTTGGTGGGAGATGGGGATGCAGTACCAGGTGAGTCAGTACCTCCATCAGAAGTACTCGGGGAAGATGCGAGATAGGGAACTTTCTTTCTCCCCAGGAATCCTCCTCCTTCAAATCCTCCTTTCTTCCTTAATTCTACTTTATTTTCATTTTCATCTTCTGATGACTTTTTCTTGGACTCTGAAAAACCTTCAGTTATTTTATGAGCTTCCAATCCACTATCTGTTTCTTTCAAACTTTTTATTTCTGTTCCAGGAGACTTTCTTTCAGATACATTACACTCCCCTGTTGCTCGTTTCATTTCAGCTTGTATTGGACCCAAGTTGCCATTTTCAGGGACAGCTCTTTCTACATTTCTGTTCAAATTAATAGTCTGGAAGTCCCGATAACTGTGAAAGCTTTCAGTCCTTCTCGCCCTTGCTAGCAAGGGACTCTCTCTGTAAGGCCTCACAGAACTGTATGTAGCTGCTTCATGGATGGTTTCATAGTGCTGAAGTTGAAGGCTGAAATAGATTTTCAAAAGATTATAGTTCAGTTTTTGTCTCTGAGATTTCTCAGAGGCTTATCAATTAAATATCTTTAAAACATGTATCAATATGTATATTTATACATATATATAAAATTTATTTGTTAACCATTACATACAGAGAGACCATTACATGGGGAGTATGTGGGGGGGGGGTATGTGTACATGTGCGGTGCATCAGGGAACTCTGGCAGCAAAGTCTATAGAGAACTGCACTGCTATCCCAAAGGTGGCAACTCTCTGATAGTGCAAATCCACCAGTGGCTGTGAGAGACAGAGGGCCAATCTCCTCTCATGTGATTTATCATTTCCTGAAAACATGCAGGAGAGGAAGCTATGAGTTGGTTAAATAGAGTATGTATGCATGCATCCCTGTCATTTTA
>NW_006399840.1:6622393-6631532 GCF_000299155.1 Elephantulus edwardii | reverse complement strand
TGTGTGTGTGTGTGTGTGTGTGTGTGTGTAAAAAACTTAATACCAACTTATTAAACTCTCAATGCAGAAAATACCATACCCATTTCCACAGAATTCCCCAATAGCTGAAAAGTTTGGAATAATTTCTGTCCCTGAGGTAAGAGGACTAAAAGCTCCATAAAGTATCCTAGGTGACATTCGTTTTTCCTAATTTCCTAAGTGAATTTTTAATCACATAAATAGGTATCCAAACTGGTGACAATTCACAAATGTGTGAAAAGAAAAAATTGTTTTTCCTATAAAAAAAGAATCAGGGAGCTCTGGTGGCCTAGTGGCAAGAAGCTGCACTGCAATCCCAGAGGTGCACAGTTCGAATCCACCAGATTCTCTGCTGGAGAAGGAGGGACAATCTCCTCCAATACCTGTCAGATCCAATCTAATGGTACACACAGACAAAAAATAATTTAAAAAAAAAAAAAAAAGAAACTGAGTATCAAAAGTAAAGACTGAATTAAAAATGTACCTTGAAGAGTATGGCTCAAAAAAACCGCTGTGCATTTATACAACACTTCTGTCAATTTTTCCAAAAGCAACTGTTCTTGTGATGCAATACCCTTTACTCCCTAACCTACCTGGAGTTTGATTCCCTCAGACGGCTGTGCTGAACCACAGATGTTGCTGGACTGATGTTAGGAGTGGCGCAGCGGGATGTGCTGAGATCACACTGATCCAGTAACTTCAGTAGCTCTTCCTCCGTTGGACCACCTACATCTTGGGGGGAAAAGTTTGCATTAACTCACTTTACGTCCTATGATGACAAACATCTTTACAAGGGGCAACTTACCTTTATCTTCACTTTTGTTAACCATATCCATAGCAGTGGTCAGATCCCACATTTGAATGCTACCATTTGTATGGCCTGTGAACAAATAGCGCCTTGGCCTTGAGCCCATCCTACTGGATCCCTCACACTCTCTCACTGTAAATGAGGATATTGTAGTACAATCAACAGCTTGGATCTCACATATTCTGCAAAAGACATAGAATAGGTGTACATTATGGAGAACAAATAACTTCTATATTTCAGATTATTTATGATTTACAACTTTACAGTTGAATACATATTTAAAACTATTATTTGAAGAGATAAGAGTAAATAAATAGGAAATACAAAGCACTGTTTTAATTAAAAAAAAAAGCTCTTAACAAAATAAAGCAGTAACCAAAATTAAGCAACTAATTTAAATCAATCTTGAAAGAAAAATGCAAAGAGCCTTGATGAGAATGTGCAATTCTTTAAGGAAGCTTGAAACCAAAGAGCCAGAAACACGAAGAGATCTTGAGAAATTAAAACGTACCCATAAATTTTAAAAACTGAACTAAGGAAAAAATACACAGTTAATATGGAAATGGTGTAAACAGCATTTCTCTATTTCACACGACTAATAAAAATCATATAAAAGAAACTAAGGATAATTATTGCGTTAGACAAATTAAAAATCAAAGGAATAATGTAAAATAATTTCCCAAAGATACAAGAATTGAGAACTACATTAAATCATTCATTCCAGTCTATTTCAGAGTTAAGAAGATTTATTGTTTTTTAAAAAAAGACAAGTGGGGGAGAGAGGAAGCCCTGGTGGCCTAGAAGCTATGCTGCAATTCCAAAGACATGGTGTTTCAATCCACAGGCTGCTCTGCAGGAGAATGGGCAATCTCCTTCCATGCAATTAACTGCCTCGGAAAACCTGTTGGAGGGCCAAATGTAAGTTGAATCTGCCTCAAAAGCACACAATATTAAAAAAAAAATAAACCACAAAATAAAGTTAAGAACAATTCACACCAAGCACAACATTAAAAAAAAAACAACCACCACAAAATAAAAAACAGAGGAAGTGGATACAATCTATATAAATGTAGGAAACAAGAATGGACTGTGAAATTTTGCAGAGCATCCTAACAGGCTAGGTAGAAAGGAAGGGAAAAGTTAAGTTTCTGAAGTTGTTATCATAGAGAACCCATGGTGACAATGGTAAGTGCCTGATTGCTAACCAAAAGGCCTTGGATGAGACTCATTCATGATCTGCTGTCCTTAGAACTACAGGCACTGGTAGCTCTATGAGGTAGTTCTACTCCCTTCTATAGGATGAGCCAGTCAGACTGACAAGCCAATTGCCAGTTCTTTTGGCCAATGGAGCTGCTGCTGACTTCTAATTACCAACCTTTTAGTTAATAATCACTGTGTCATCACAATTTTTTCTATCATTAAACCTACTGGCACTGACTCAATTCTGACTCATAATACTTCTTCCTAATTGTTGATAGGGAACTCTGGTGGCCTAGTGGTAAGGAGCTACATTGTCAGCCTAAGGCAGGCAGTTCAAATCCACCTATGTGGGGAAAAAGATTGAAAAATCAACTCCCATGTGATTTATTGCCTCTGAAAACTCACTGGAGGGTCAGCTATGAGTCAGTTTTGACTCATCGGTACTCAACAACTACTGATATGATTGTTGATCATATCAGTGAAAAATTTATTTCCAGAGAACAACCATTATTTGGTTTATGTTAAGTTCTAATAATTGTAAGGTAACAAATAGACTTAACTATCACACTTTGTTTCTGGTAGCAATCCTATCAGCACACAAAAGGATACAAGATGATGTTAGATAAAAATGACAATTAAACAGCTCCATCTTTACAAGAAAGTGATACCTTTTCCCAGTAGATGAGAGTCTTACAAACAGTTTGTTAGTGATGGGAACAACTTTCTGGATAAACACCTGCTGATCATCTCGTTCACCAAAAGGCCCTTAATCAAAAAACAGAAAATGCCATGAGTAAATTCAAATGTGCTTTCATTTATAAAGCATTAATTTGCTTTTTAATTAATAAAAACAAAGTCTTCATGTCTATCAATTACTTATATCACCAGCAAGTCAACTTGATGAAGATATTTAAAACCAACTGCAGTAGCTCATCAATAGCAGACTAGGAGAAATTCAAGCCACAATTGGAAGAGGACGTAGAAAAAGGGTTACCACTGCTCATGTCTGATAGATTTTAGCAGAGAATATCAGACAGTGTCCATCTGTGTGTTACTGATTATATAGAGGCATTTGAGTGTGTGGATAACAAATTAAGGGCAATACTGAGAAGAATGTGAATTGTGGAGCTCTTCATTGTGCTCGTGGAAATACTGTCCCTACCTAGAACAGAGTCATTTGAACAGAATCAGGGAATACAGAGTAATTTTAAATACGGAAACGTATTTATCAGGATTGTATCCTTTCACCACACTTACTCAACGTGTATGCTAAAACACATAATCTGAGGAGCTGGATTAAACGAAGAATGCAGCATCAGGATTAGAAGAACGCTCTTAATGACCGTAATATACAGATGAGGGAGCTATGGCAGCCAAATGAGTAAGGAGCTGCATGGCCAATCCAACGGTGGGTGGTTCAAATCTACCAGCTGCTCCAAGGGAGAAAAATGTGAAATCTCATGTAATTTACACTCTGAAAACCTGGTGAAGGGTCAGCTAAGGGTTGGTTTCAACTCAGTGGCAACTGTTGCTGTATGCCATCAAGTCAAATATCACTCACAGTGACTCTACGAACAACGGCTCTGAACCTTGCCCTAACCTGAGCCAACCTCACCATCTCTGATACACCTGATCCTGTTGCCATAGTCACTGTGTCAGTCCATCTCATCCAGGGTTTTCCTCTCCTGTGCTGACTCTCCCTTTCCCAAGAATGATGTCCTTCTCCAGGGACTGGTTCCTCCTGACAACATGCCCAAAGCATGTGAGAAGCAGTTTCAAAATCCTTGTGTCCGTGGAACAACTTGGTTTCACACTCTTCAAGACCTATCTGTTTATTCTCTTCGAGTCCATATATGTTCAATACTCTTCTCCAGCACCACAACTCAACAGCATCAATGGGAATTAGTTGCTGTTAATATATAGAGGGAAGATCTGGTAACCCAGTGGGTAAGATGTTGCACTGGCAACCAAAAGGCAGATGGTCTGACTCCACCTGCTGCTTCAGGAAAAGAAGGGAAATCTTTCTTGTGATTTAAAGCCTCTTAAACCCACTAGACGGTCAGCTGTGAGTTGGTTCTGATTAAAATTCAATGAGTATCTGTGAATGAGTGATACACAGATGACAAAGCCTTGCATGCTGAAAAGGAAAAAATATGCCTTGAAGTGCCAACTGTTTAAGATCAAAGACAAATGCTTTCAGTATGGATTACTTCTCAACATAAAGAAAACAAAAACAGCTGGACCAAGAAGCATCATGAACAGAGAACAGACTGAAGTTGTCACGGATTTCTTGGTGGTCTTTATTATCTTTAGGGTGTGTTCAATTTTTTTATTTTATTTTTTTTCCCCCAGAAAAGGGAGATCTATCAGTAAGTTACCATACTGATATTACATTTTTGAAAAGGCATTATTTTTTTGGAAACCACAGTTAACGAGGCTTATTTTTAAAGATTTCAGTCAAAAGGATACAATCTTATGAAGAATAGTAGTTAGTAAACAAAAAAGAGACAAAAGGAAATTCTTCAATGTCATTTACTATTGTCAAGTCCATCTCATCCATGGTCTTTCTCTTTTGCACGGACTTTCTACCCTACCAAACACATTGTCCTTCTCCAAGAACTGGTCCCTTCTGGCAACATGCCCAAAGTATGTAAGAGGGAGTTTTAAAATCCTAGCCTCCAAGGAGCAACCTGTTTTCAACCTCTCTAGGATAGACCTGTTTGTTCTCTTGGCAGTCCATGGTATTTTCAATACTCTTCACCAGCGCCATAGCTCAAAGGCATCAACTCTCCTTCTACCATCCTTATTCACTATCAAACTCTCTGATACTTAGCAAACAACCGAGAAGACCATCAAGTGGATTAAGTGCACCTTGGTCTCTAGACTGATATTGTTGCTCTTGTGCACTTTGGAGGGGTCCTTGACAACAGATTTTCCCAGTGTAACTCCTCTTTTGATTTCTAATTTCTGGGCCCAAGAGTGTTGCTTATGGATCTGGGCAAGATGAAACTGTTAAAAATCTCAATCTTTTTTTCATCTATCATGATACTGCCAATTGTCCCAGTAGTGATGTGTCTTGAGGTTGAGATGCAGTCTATATTGAAGGCTGTGGTCCTTGACATTCTGCAGCAACACTTCTAGTCCTTCTAAGTTTCAGAGAGCAAGGCTGTGATATCTGCATAACGGAAGCTGTTGATGAGTCTTCCTACAATCCTATGTCACCTTTTTCCTGAAGTTCAGTTCCCAAATGATGTTATGCATATATATTGAGAATGTATGGGGAAAAAAGGATACAGCCCTAAACATTCCTTTTTTGATTTTTTTTATTTTGTTCCCTTGCTCCTGATCTAGGCACAGGTTTCATAAGAACAGAATCAGATGTTCTAGGATTCCCATTCTTCTCAATGCAAGGCACAATTTTTTGTGCTCTACAGTCAAATACTCTTATACACTTGATATAACACAAACAGACATCCTTTTGGTACTCTTTACATTCAGCCATGATACATCTGACTTCAGCAATGATATTCCTAGTGCCACAGCCTCTATTAATCCAGCTTGTATTTTTGGTAATTTTTTTTATACTCAATATAGTAGTTTCATGTAATTTAAGTCTAATTTGTCTTTCCTATTCTCCATTATGCTATAATTTCTGGTTATAAAAAAATCATCACAAAAGTTCATCAGTTAACCAAAAGGTCCTATACAACAATTATTTGAGCCAACTGTGGGTACAACTGCAGTCACAAAATTAAGTCTTTCAAATGGATCACAGGGAAAGTGTACACACATGTACCAGTGTGCAGATGTACAGATGGACAAATCTGACTTTAGGTAACTTTGGCTGTAATCAGAAATATCAGTGGAGACATATTATACTGTTTCCCAGTGGACAACAAAAATTCAATAATTACTCTCGGTAGATTAATTATTAGCAATAGGGGAAAAAGATATTAAGGATTTCAAATGAGGACAGCATGACTCTTACCTATAAACAACTATAAACAAGCACTTAGCACTTAGACATGTTGTTGTTGTTAGGTGCCACTGAGTCGAGTACAATTCATAGCAACTCTATGAACAAAAGATCCAAATCTCATTCTATCCTGTGCCATTCTCATACTTCCTGACACACAAGAGCCCATTGCAGCAATCACTGTGTCAATCCAACTAGCTGAGGATCTTCCTCTCCTTCAAAAACCCACCACACTTGCCAGAATCATGTCCTTCTCTAAGGAATAGCACCTTCTAGCAACATGCCCGAAGTATGTGAGGTGAAACCTCATCATTCTTGCCTCTAAAGAGCACTGCGGCTGCACTCTCTAAGACATACATGTTTGTTCTCTTGGCCGTCCATGGGTAGTCAGTGCTCCTCTCCAATACCACAGCTCAAAGGCATCAATTCCTTTTCTATCATCATTATTAGCTCTCAGATGCATAGCAAGTAACTGGAAAGAATATGGCCTGAATCAGATGCACCTTAGTCCTCAAAATGACATCATTACTCCTCAATATTTGAAGAGGCCCCTAACTTCAGATTTTCCCAGTGAAATGTGACTCCTTATTTCCTGATTGCTGGCACCAAGGGTGTACTTACACATAGTATTATTTAAATGTGTTGTTGTTACTGTTGTGTATTATCAGAACCAACCCACAGCTGATCTTCCAGCAAGATTTTAGAGGCAGTAAATAGCATAGGAAGAGACTGTTCATCTTTCTCCCATGAAGCAGCTGGTGGATTTGAACTGCAAACCTTTGGACTGGCAACACAATTCCTTACCACTAATCACCACAGCATCCTATTTTAGCAACAACAATTGCTGGAATCATCAAGCTGTATCCAAGTCACTCTAACCACACGAGAGAGAGCAGAACTGTTCCTAGGTATTTTAGGTGGTAATCTTTACAGGAAAAGATCACCAGATCTTTCTCTTGTGGAGCCACTGGCAGGTCTGAAATGGGTGGTTAGTGGTTGAGTGCATAAACATTACTCATCAGAACTCCTCAGAAAACAGCAATTAAGATGAAAAATTTGTTCTCATTACTTCTCTTTTTTCCTCTCATTACTCTCTCCTTAATTAATAATTAAAAAGAATAATATAATTTTTTGAATTTATAGAATTCATTAGATATATGTCATTAAATACAAACTTCAAAATTAAGATGAAAAATTTCTATCTAAAACCCAATTTTAGACGTCTAGCTAGAAAGGGCTATTCCTTGAAGGGACATGATGCTCAGAAAGGTAGATTGGCAAAGGAGAGGAAGACCTTTGACCAGGTAGATTGGCATGGTGACTGCTGCAATGGGCTCTACTGTGTCAGGTAGTGTGAGGATGGCACAGCATAAGACAGAGTTCAGATCTGTTGTTAATAGGGTCGCTATGACTTGTACTTGACTCACCAGCATATAGCACCAACAGCAGCAACAGAAGAGTATTTCAAATAGTCTAAAGCACTCTAACCTACCTATGTCATTTCCAGAAGAATAGCTCCCATGGCTCTCTGTCTCCTCCAGAGATAGGATCTTGAATGATGCTAAAGGAGTAGAACCTGGCTGGGTAGAGATCATTCCTCTAAATCGCGTTACTGTCCAAGTACGAACGTGATTATTATCTGCACACACTAGGAAACAGAACACAGAAAAGCTGTTACACCACACAGTCAGAGCATCAACAAAATAATTTTTATAACCAAACTTTGACTTTGTTTTTTTAAATTAAGACCTACATTAAATAGAGGATAACATATACAGAATAGCAAATTATGTATCTGTCTTAAAATGATGGTTAACATGGTACTGAGACAACAAAGTTAAAGAACTGAATATGGTTTATCTTGCTATACATTTAAGGTTGAATTAATCTATAGAGGCTTATAAATATAGCTTATAGAAGACAAATGCAGGAAAGATTTAAAAAAGGTGTAAGAGAGAAAGAATATGTGAGAGTATGTGTGTTATAGAGATGATGCTGAATATTACCTTTTCCATGCTTAAACTTGTAGGTAGTAAACAAGTAGACTCGTTTATTTTGTCCCAAGATGTGGTTGTTTCGGCTTATGCTACTGAAAAATTAAATATACTGAGAATGGAACTCTGATGACCTGCTGTTGTTATTAGGTGCAGTCTAGTCAAGATTCATAACTCCCTAAAAATAGATCTGAGTCCTGCCCTATTCTGTGCCCTCCTCACAATCTCTGACATACTTGAGCCCACTGATGCAGTCAGCGGGACAATCTACCTGACTGAGGGTCTTCCTGCTTCCTCATCCCTCCACAATTCCAAGTATGATGTCCCTCTCCAAGGAATAACCTCTCCTAGCAACAAGTATCAAGAGTGTGAGACAGAACTTCATCATCTTTGCATTTAAGAAACACTCTGGCTGCACCTTTTCCAAGACATATTTGTTCTTTGGCCATCCTTGGAATGATTAACACTCTTCTCCAGCACCACAGTTCAAAAGTACCAATTCTTATGCCATCCTTTGTCATGGGCTAGCTCCAAGATGCATAGCAAGTGAGAGAAAAGAATATGGT
Organism: Elephantulus edwardii; assembly: GCF_000299155.1. Classification (NCBI taxonomy): domain Eukaryota; kingdom Metazoa; phylum Chordata; class Mammalia; order Macroscelidea; family Macroscelididae; genus Elephantulus; species Elephantulus edwardii. Next base: position 6,622,970 of record NW_006399840.1, on the reverse strand, counting down.
CTGAATTAGGAGCATCTTAGTCCTCAAAATGACATCTGTAGTCAGTGACCTAGGGGTAAGAAAATGTGCAGAAATCTCAAAGGCATGTGGTTTTGTGAAAGAAGGATGGACAATCTCCCATGTGATTTACTGCCTCTGAAAATCCTCTGTACGGTTATCTATGTGTTGATTCCGATTGGAGAGCACACAAGAAAAACAACATATATCAAGAGGTCACCTAACAAATAATCTATCTTAATTTATCTGAATATTGTTGTTGTTAGGTGCCATTGAGTCGAGTTTGACACACAGTGATCCTGTGAACAAAAGATCTGAAACCTGTTTTATCCTATGTCACCCTCATACTTCCTGACACACAAGAAAGAGCCCATTACAGCAGTCACCATGCCAATCCACTGGAAAAGGGTCTTCCAACCAGGAGAAGATAAAGTAGATGAATGGGATCTTCTAAGACTCAAATCCCTATGCACATCCAAAAACTTCTCCAGCAGGGTAAAAAGGGAAGCCACTGACTGGGAAAAAGTATTTGGTAATAACATTTCAGATAAGGGACTTATATCCAGAATTTATGAAATAC
>NW_006399840.1:6609275-6619839 GCF_000299155.1 Elephantulus edwardii | reverse complement strand
AAAAAAAAGAAATTCAGGAGAAAAAAAAGAAAATATAATAAAAAACTGAACGCAAATTTTTAGACATGCCTTAAAAATAAAACTATCTGCTATTTATTATTATTTCAGAAAATCTATCATTTTTAGTGTGTTATGAACTTATAAGTAAAAATTAAGAAACTATAGAAGACTTATAATAGACATATAATTCTCAATTTCTCAGAAGGCCAGTTTACCTGTGCAAAAGACATTTACTTTTAGGCTAGTTAATGGCCTTCAAGGGTTATCATTCTCTGATTTCACTATTACTAGATTTCTAAGATGCAGAAAATTTATTTTTAGCTAATTACATTGAGAAATCACAACAATTTTGTTAGTATTATACTTAAAGTTCTTATTTAAAGCATGGGAAAGTACAGCATGTGAAAAATGTCATTACCTAAATGATGATATCCACTAGGTGGCAGAGTAACTCTGTGAGAATATGTATCCTCTAAGTTTTTGGATAGACATTTTTCTTAACCAATTTAAACACACATGAAATAGCCATTGTTGAAGATATAAATTTAAATAAATAGTCCTTTCAATATCACATTACCCAAATGTGTAAAACAGTAGAATTTTCTCAATGGATGAGATTACTTCATTCTATATGCCAAGTACTCATTCAACATCCTCTGTGTACCAGAACTGTATCAAGCGGTGAGGGTGGAGAATAAAAAAAGCTCCTGCTTCAGCAGATCTAGTAGTTTAGACGAGCAATGTTGATGTTATGGTTTTTTATGTGTTACTGAGTCAACTAGACTCATGCCATGACTGTTGTTGTATACCACTGAGTTGGAACTGACTTACAGCTGCTCCTTCTGCAGGTTTTCAGTGGCAATTATTTGCAAGGGAGGAGACTGCCCATCTCTCTCATGCAGAGCAGCTGGTATATTTAATTGCATCTAACTTTGCTCTCTCCTGCACCATGCTCATGATCTCTGGCATACTGTTACAGTCACCATGTCAATCCAACTTGCTGAGGGTCTTCCTCTCTTTCTCTGACCTTTTACCTTTCCCACCCAGGTTTCATTCTCCAAGGACTGGGTGCCACTTCCTGACAAAAATGCCCAAAGTATGTGAGATGAAGTTTCACCATCTTTTCTTCTAAGGAGCACCCTACTTGCATTTCCCCAAGGACAGATTTGTTTTTCTTTTTGTTGTTGTTTTTAGGTGCCATCAAACAGAGTACAATTCATTAATGACTCTTTGAACAATGCATCTGAACCTTGCCCTGTTCTGTGCCTTTCTCAACAGTTACTGCTTTACTGGTCAAAATCTGACAGAACAGATCACAGACCAATACCAAACCATGTTGAGAGAGTAAAAAGGTTATAATCTAGGTTAGCAGTAGAATTTTGAGTCAGAACAGTTTCTAAAATGTTCTCTCAGGCATGTCAGCCTTAAGCCTCACTGCTTTAGGCCAGTGTTTACAGTTCTCAGTCCTACAAGTACTGGTTTTCCCTCCCCTCCCCAGTTCTCCAACAAACTTGGGCAAAGGTCTCCTAGCTCTGGTCCAGCGGTGCTGCAGGACTAAGGTCCCATCTCATGTCAGGTTCTCTGCTGTGGCTGCTACAGCTGCTCCTCCCACAGGCTTTCTCGTCTGATATCCTGGAGGCCAAGTTGCATTCTCTAGCTCTCTGCTGGTGGAAGATCTTCTGACCACTGCTGGACCCACAGAGACCAGCCAATCCCCTTGTGGACTAGCGAGATAGTCCATCCCCTAGTGGATAGGCTAACACACCCTATTCACATACTTCCACCCACCCACCCACATAGCAAAGTAAAGCAATGGCTAGGAAAGCCAATTTGAATAAATTCTTAACTACGCAAGGTTTAAGGTTAGGAAACCCTTATGCTTGGAAAGGTGAAGGGTCAGCAAAGAGAGGAATATGTTCAACAAGATGGACTGTCAGACATATAGCCCACAGCATTTTAAAATTCATGCTAAATACGAATTAGAGAAGCCACTAGGAGTCAGATCTATCTCATATTTTGTAAAGTTCATGTCCGGCTATTGTGTGGAGCATAAACCATAGAAATTCAAGAGAGAGAGAGTTAAGAAGCTCCTACAGAAAACTAGAAGAGAAATAATGACCAGGATGGAGTGATGGAGAACAAGTGAAGTGATTAAATTTGTGACACAGTTTAGAGGAAAGGAAACAGAATGTGACAATCTTGTTGTCTCGTAGTGTTGAGCACAAATCACAGTGACCCTAAGAATAACAAATCCGAACCCTATTATATCTAAGCCATCCTCATCAACTGACATATCTGAGTCCATGGCTGCAATTATGCCACTCCATTTGGTTGAGGCCTTCCTCTCGTTTGCTGACCCTTTTCAAGCATGATATCCCTTTCCAAGAAATAGCCCCTTTTAACAATAAGCCCAGTATGTGAGACAAAGTTTTGTCATTTTGCCTACAAGGACTATGGCTGCACTTTCTCCAAGACATGTCTAGTCATTCTTTTGGCAGTCCATGGGATATTCAGCAATCTTCCTCAGCACCACAATTCAAAGGTATTAATTCTTCTATCATCTTTATTCATTGTCCAGCTCTCTGGCGCATAGCAGGTGATTGAGAAGACCATGAACTGAATGAGGCACACCTTAACCTTCAAGCTGACATAATTGCTCCTCAGAATTTTGAAGAGTTCTCTGAAAGCAGACTTGCTTATGCAATACATCTCCTGATTTCCTGACTGCTGGTACCAAAAGTATTGATTGTTGATCCAAGAAAATGAATCACTGGAAACTTCAATCCTTTATTTATCATAATGTTGTCCTGTGATGAGAACCTTTGTGTCTTGATGTTGAAATGTAAACCATATTGAAAGCTTTAGTCCTTGACACCCTGTGTTGTTATGTGGTGCTGAGTCACGTGCAACTGTTAGTGAACCTACGTAAAACAGCCCTAAACCCTGCTCTATCCTGTGCTAATCTTATTGTCTCTGACACATCTACCCCCATTACCCCAGTAACTGAATCAATCCATCTCATCAAGGGTCTTCCTCTCCTGAGCCGTCCCTCCATACTCCCAATCATGAAGTCCCTTTCCAAGAACTGGTCCCTCCTTGCAACATGTCCAAAGTATGTCAGATGAAGCTTCAGAATCATTGCCTTCAAGGAGCAGCCTGGTTTCACCTTCTCTAGGACAAATCTGTTTGTTCTCTTAGCAGTTGATGGTATACTCAATACTCTTCTCCAAACCACAGCTCAAAGGTATCAATTCTCCTATCATCCCTAGTCCAGCTTTCTGATGCATAGCAAGTGACTGCAAAGACCATGGCCTGGATCAGGCACACCTCAGTCTCTAGACTGACACCATTGCTTATATCCTCATCACTTTCAGCAAGCAAAGTTATGCCATATACAAAACACAGGTTGTTGATGAGCCTTCCTCCAATCTTGATGCCACATTCCTTTTCACAGAGTCCAGCTTCATAGTGGTAGAGAATTACACTGCCAATCCAAAGGCACACAGTTTGATTCCATGGCTGCTCCATGAGAGAAAGATAAAGAAACTGAGGATTTCAATCAACTTCTGAAGTCTAAATTTGGTCAAATACAATCAAGATCCACTAATAATAACTAGTGATTGGAATGCAAAGTCTGAAACAATGAAGGAAAAAATGGGAGTTGCAAAATATGAGACTGGCTAGAAATGTGATCAAAAACTTAGTTTTTACAAAAGCCTTCCCCCTACCGCCCCCCCCCCAAAAACCAAACAAAAAAGACACCAACAAAACAATGACCCTCACCTGAAAGAAAACACAGGAATCAAACTGACATGTGTAGAGAGAGATGGCAGGGAAGCTCAATACAGTTAGAACAAAGCCAGGGGCCATGGAACAGACTATCAACTGTTCAAAAGCAAATTCAAACTGAGGCAGAAGAAATTAAAACAGGTTGCCAAGAGTCAAAATACAACCCTAATTATACTGCACCTGAATTTCAAGACCAACTCAAGAACAGACTTGAGGCAATGAATACTATTAACCAAGATCAGATGAATTATGAGATGACATCAAGGATATCATACATGAAGGAAGCCAATGATCATTAAAGATAGTAAAGAAAGAAAAGACCAAAATGAATTTCAGAAGAGTATCAGTAACTTTCTTTAGATTGTAGAGAAACTAAACTGAACAGAAAGAAGAAAATAAGAAAGATAAATGGAAGATTTTATAGGGCAGCTGAAGAAGACAGAGTTTTAAAATGTGCAAAGAGGCAGAGTTAAAAAAACCAAAAGGGAAATGCAAACAGTATTTCTCAAACTGAAAGAACTGAAGACCAAACTCAAGACTGACATTCCAATACGGAAGAATTCCACAGGCAAATATTTAATGATACAGGAAACATCAAAAGAAGATGAAAGGAATACAGAATCACTGTACCAAAATGAACCTTTTCAGAAAGAATGACCAAGAACAATGGTAACTAAGGAAGATGCACTGCACAAAGGGCACCTGCAAAAAAATCAGGCCCCAGCAATTGACAGTGTATCAACTAAGGTATTTTAGCAAGCAGTTGCAGTCACATGCTTACTAGTCTACACGAAGAATTTCGAAAGACTGGCCAACCAACTGGAACAATCCATATTTATTACCATTCCAGAAATACAATACACACACACCCCCCCGCCCAAAGGTGATTCAAAAGAATGCAGAAATTACTAAATACCATATGTAAATAAAATCTTCCTTGATGACTGGAATACTACATTAACAGGGAACTACCAGAAATACAAGCTTACAAGCTAGGTTTAGACAAGGCCGTGACACTGAAGATATTATTGGTAATGTTAGATATGTCTTGGCTGAAAGCAAAGATTATCAGAGGAATGTCTGTGTTTTATTGACTATGCAAAGGCATTTCACTGTGTAGAACGCAACAAACTGTGGCTACCCTTGAGAAGAATGGTAATCGCAGAACACTTGATTGTGGTCATGCAAAACCTGTACTTTGACTAGGAGGTAGCCGTCAGAACAGAGCAAGGAAACACTACACGGTTCAAAATTAGGAAGGAAGTGCATCAAGGTGGTGTCAGGGATTGTCTTATCTCCGTATTTCTCAATCTATACAGAGAACAGATGATTCAGGAGGCTGTACTTTACGAGGAGTATGGCATCAGGATGGGAGGAAGATTCATAAATAATCTGCGTAATGCAGAAGACTCAACTTTGCGGAAACTGGGGAGGACCTAAAGCACATGCTACAGAAGGTCAAGAACTGCAGCCTTCAATACAGATTGAAGCTCAATATCTAAAAGACAAAGATTCTCACCACTGCCAACTGGCAGCTTCATGACAGATGGAGAAGAGACTGAGGTTGTTAACAATTTCAGCTTGCTCGGCTCCACAATCAACACTCTTGACAACAGCAGTCTGGAAATCAAAAGACAGATTGTACTGGGGAAGTCTGTTGTCAGGGACCTCTCCAAAGTGCTAAAGAGTAATGATGTCAGCCTAGAGACTCAGATGCACCTGATCCAGGCAATAATATTTACAATTACTTGCTATGCATCAGACAGCTGGACACGGACTAAGGTTGACAGAAGGAAAAACTGACGCCTTTGAGTTGTGGTTCTGGAGAAGAGTACTGAACATACTATGGATCATTGTTGTTGCTGTTGTTGTTATGTGCGGTCTAGTTGACTGCAACTCATAGTGACCCTATGTACAACAGCCCTAAACCCTGCTCTATCCTGTGACAATCATACTGCCTGACACACCCATCCCAATTACCCCAGTCACTGAATCAATCCACCTCATAGAGGGTCTTCCCCTCCTGCGCCATCCCTCCACTCTCCCAAGCATCATGCCCGTCTCCAAGGACCTGTCCCTCCTTACAACATGTCCAAAGTATGTCAAAGGCCCAGAATCCTTTGCCTCCAAGGAGCATCCTGATTTAACCCTCTCCAGGGTGAATCTGTTTGTTTTCTTGGCAGTTCATGGTACACTCAATACTATTCTCCATCACCACAGCTCAAAGGCATCAACTCTCCTTCTGTCCTCCCTAGTCACTGTCCAACTCTCTGATGCACAACAAGTGATAGCAAAGACCATGGCCTGTATCAAATGAACCTTAGTCTCCAGAGTGACACCATTGCTCTTCAGTACTTTAGAGAGGTCCCTAACAGCAGACTTTCCCATCGCAATAAGTTTTTTAATTTCCTGGCTACTGGTGCCATGAGTGTTAACCACGGAGCCAAGTTGACTAAAGTTGTTAACAATCTCAATCTCTTCACCATCCATACTGATTGTTTTAATTGGTCCAGTGGTGAGAATCTTTGTCTTCTTGACATTGAGCCTCAATCCATACTGTAGGCTGCAGTCCTTGATCCTGTGCAGCAAGCATTTCAGGTCCTCCTCAGTTTCATCAAGCAGGGTTGTGTCATCTGCATAACGCAGAGTGTTAATAGATTTTCCACCAATCCTGACTTAGGAGAACAAATAGATCTTAGAAAGGGTGAAACCAAATTTTCTCTTTGGAGGCAAGGATTTTGAAGTTCCATCTCACATATTTTGGGCATGCTGCCAGGAAGGACCATTCCTTTGAGAAGGACATCATGCTTGGAAGGGTAAAAGAAGGACAGCAAAGGAGACGAAGACCCTGGATGAGATGGATTGACACAGTAACTGGGGCAATGAGATTAAGTGTGTCAGAGTCAAGTGAAACTGGCTCAGGATAGGGCAGGGTTCAGAGCTGTTGTATATAGGGTAGCTCTGAGTCACTGGTGACTTGACGGCACATAACCACCACCACAACAACTACAATCATAATCAGAAAACTGAGAAACTTAAAATGGGTTCTAAGGAGGACATGACTGCTGACAGCAGGTAGATCTTGGCTGGTAACAGAGTAAAACAGCGAGATTTTTTTTTTTTCATTGACTATGCAAAAGCCTTCAACTGTGTGAATCATAATTATGGACAACATTAAGAACGAGAATTCCAAAACACCTAACTATACTCTTATGGAACCAGGACAAGAACCAAGAAGCAATCTGTGTACTGGAGTCGTATCCTTTCATAAACCTTAATATAATCTAAGAAAGAATATATGAAAAAGAATGTGGCATCAGGATTTCAGGACAATTATGAACAGCATTTAATATGTAGATAATAAAATCTTGTTTATTAAAAGAGAAGATTTAAAACACCTGATTAAAGAATAGCAAGCTATAAACTTCAATATCATTAGACTTCAACACAAAACAAAAATCCTCACAACAAGAATAACATGATAAATATAAAAAAGACTGAAGTTGTTAGGATTTTTTTTTTTAAAGATTCACAATCAATCCCCATAGAAGAAATCTAACATATTGCAGTGGGAAAATCTGCTATCAAGGCCCTTGTTGACATGCTAGAGAGCAAGGTTGATACTTTAAAGACCAAGGTACACCTGGTCCAAGCCTTGCTATTTTTCAACTGCTTTATATGCATGTGAAAGCTGGACAATGAATAAGGAAGACTTATGATCAATCATTATCTTTGAATTGTGGTCTTGGTAAAAAATACTGAATATACCATGGATTTTGCCAAAACGAACACATTTCTGTAAAGAAGTGCATCTAGATGGCTCCTTAGATGCATGGACGGTAAAAGTTCATCTCATAAACTTTTGGTACGCTAATAGGAGGATTCAGTTCAAGGAAAGGGATATCAACCTTGGGAAAGTAAAAGTCAGTGAAAGAAAGATCCTCAATGAAATGGACTGATGTAACGACTGCAATTATAGGCTGAAGCATGCAGACTGAGGATGGCCAAAGCAAAGCAGATTGTGAGGCTTGGCGAGTGCTTCATTCTGTTTTGCAGAGTCACTTAACTGAAGCCCACTCAATAATAGCACCTAACAAGAACAGAGAAGAGTGTAAGAAGTATCAATTTTTCATATTAGGTAATCCTCCTATTGGGAGCTCTGGTGATGCAGTGAGTGTTGTGCTGCTAATCCAAAGGCAGCCCCTCTCTGGCAGTTCAAATACACCAGAACCAGAGGCTCATTGGGAGGCAATCTCCTCCCATGTGATATACAGCCTCCCCAAACCCATGGAGGATCAGCTATGATTCAGTTCTAACTCGATGGCAATGAGGTTGAGTTTTAAGATTGGATCTTCAGATAAGCAAACCCAAATATAAAGGGTATCAATAAAACTTTTAAATTACAATATAACTGCCCTATAAAAGATTTATCATAGGATTCTCTATATACCAAGTACTACTGGTGTGACTGTCCATTACAAATGACTACTGGTATTTGAAATACCAGGAGAATGGCTTCCAGCATCACATCATCATACAAGCCACCATAGTATGAACAGCTGACAAAAGAGCCAAGCCTGCAGGGTCAGTATAAGTCATAGCTGATGAAACTGCACCTAACAACAAGTCAGTCACTTCATTTTAATAAAGCTTTTCAGAAATGATCTATCACTCATAATTGTAGTCATCAAGTCAATTCTGACTTATAGTAGCCCTAGAGAACAGAAGAGAATGATCCATAGGGTTTGCACAGGTATAATAAACCTTTACAGAAGCAGGTAAGTCCATTTTTTTTCCTCCAAAGAACAGATGATAGGTTCAAACTGCCAACTTTTAGGTTATCAGCCTAAAAAGTTTAATCACTAAAGTTACCAGCAAAATTCCTTCAAAGAAATTTTGTCAAGAGTGGTATTCATTAAGATTGAAATTTCAGTGTCTAAATTTTTAAAAATTAACATGGACAGAGGAGTCCTACTAACACAGAACTTGGCTGTTGTTGTGTATCACTGAGTTGGAACAGACTCTTATCTGGCTCTCCAGCAGGTTATCACAGGCAGTAAATTGCACGGGAGGACACTCATCCTCCCTTGGAGCAGCTGGTGGATTCGAGCCCTTTGCCTCTGGTACTGGAGTATAGATTCTAACCATAAATGTGGCAGTTAAAATTCACTCACTGTTCTGTGAGAAAAATATGTGGCAGTCAACTTCTGTAGAGATTACAGACTAGAAACCATTACGAAGCAGTTCTACTTTGCCATTTAAGGTCACTATGAGTTGTAATATATTTTATAGCAATGCATTTGAGATTTTGGAGTTGGTTATATAAATATAATGGAAATTAAAATCAAAACAAATTATTCCTTCTTCAAAGAACCTCTTTATACCTTCTACTAACTTAATTTTTTTTATAAGATGATCAAATACTAAAAACACATTTCAAGCTACAACTTTAGTATTAAATCTTCTGTCATTACATCTCATTTATATTTGAAAATGTCTCTAAAAAAGTTTTTTTCCCAATAGGATTATGGTATTTTTGAAATAAATGCCATGCAAAAACTCCAAAAATACAAGAATAAAGAACAAATGAAAGATATTTCCTAAATATATTGCACAACCAGAGCAAAATTAAAGAAATCTTTAAAAGTTTAACATTTGTTTAGTTTTCAGCCTTCCCTATCACTTCTTTTAGTATGTACCTTTACATAAGACATTGATTTTATAGTTTCTAATTATTGGTGGAGGGAAGAAAATTGCACACAGGATAAGATTTTACATGAGGTAGAAACCCTTACCAGTACTGATGGTCACTTTACCTGACACAAGGTGCTTCTCTGACAGCATGATTTTCGTTACAGGGCTTCGGTGGACTGTGAAAGTCTGGAAAAGCTGAGGGCCTGACCCAACTGTCTCCGGGTGCTGTACAATCACTCGCACTGCTCCAGAGCTTGTACCATAGGCAATCTCAATCCAGTTACCACTGACACCTGCACAAAGTCAAAAGTTGGAAAGATTAGCTGACAATACAGAAAGCTGCCCTGGCAAAGCCTCCCTCCTTGTGTGCGATAAGACAGGACCATCTACACCTAGTGCAGCCCAGCACAGAAACCCTAACACTTCTTTGACCATCTGAAAAATCCTTATTTCTTTTATCTTTTCCTAAGCCTTACTCCTGTTCAGCTCTTTAGCATCTTGAATTCTTCCTTGTACTTTGGCTTCTCTGCGCTCCAGTGCAATATTCACAGTTTCTTCTGACATCCATTTTGGTCTTTTCTTTCTCCTGTCTTTGTAATGCACTCTTCTTGGATGATACCCTTGATATCCTCCAACAACTCAACTGGTCTTCACTCATTAGTGTTCAAGGCCTCAAACCTGTTCCTGAGATGGTTCTGAAATTCAGGTGGGATAGACTCAAAGTCATATTTTGGTTCCAGTGGATTCGGTTTAATTTTACTCCGCTTCAGCTTGAACTTGAACTGAGGAGGATCTGAAGCGCTTGCTGAAGAAGGTCAATTACTGCAGCCTTCACTATGGATTGAAGCTCAATATCAAGAAGACAAAGATTTTCACCACTGGACCAAGTGGCAGCATCAGGATGGATGGTGAAGAGATAGAGATTGTTCACAGCTTTAGTCTGCTTGGCTCCAACAGCCAACACTCTTGGCACCAGCTGCTAGGAAATTAAAAGACGTATTGCGATGGAAAAGTCTGCTGTTAGGGACCTCTCCAAAGTACTGAAGAGCAATGGTGTCTCTCTGGAGACTAAGGTGCGTCT
>NW_006399840.1:6603367-6608837 GCF_000299155.1 Elephantulus edwardii | reverse complement strand
GCACATAACAACAACAAGAAGTCTTACTCCAAGCCCAAATTGCTCATCTCTTTCCTTCTTACATTCAATCAGAGCAACTAAAACACCTTAATCCTGCATTTCCATGGCTATTGACCTCTATTCATTATTAACAGAGTACTAAATGTAATAATTGCTTTAAATATTTGGCACCTTACCGAGTACCTGAGACACAGTAAGTACTCCGTAAATGTTCAAAGACTTAATAAGTCTAACATGCTAAGAAGCTCACTGAAATTACAGAGTATTCCTAAAGTAATATTCCATGTAACCTCTTGTCTAAAATGACCTGTTCTACTTTTGCTACAATATTAGTTCTTCTGCAAATACTCAAATAATGTGCTATCATTTAGAAGTTACAAAACATGGGCTAGGGAAGGAAATGCACATCGTTTACACTGCTTAAACTGTTCTTCCCTACAGGCGCTTCTTCTACTTATCTGCCAGCAACCTCATTTTCATCAGGTTCACTAATAGTATATTTTTTAAAAATAAAAACACAGATGGCAACACAAACTTCAACATTTCCTATTTAGAGTGGAGTTGAGCGAACTATCACTTTTAAAAAGTTTTACAGAACATTTTTAGCTTCAATGGCTGTTATTTCTTAGTCACCTAAAACACCTGAATAAAAGGGAAAGGATATGCTATAAAAAAACACCTTTCATAATGTAAAAGATGGATTCACTTTAATACTTTAATACAGTCCCTCCTGCCACTGCAGAAGTAAAAAGTTTATTGATTCACAAAATTTTCTCCATTTTAGCCTCATTCTCAGATTAGCAAAATATCTAAAAACAGAGCACACATTTTACCCTGGCACAGAAGTTAGCAACTTTCCTATAAAAGGCCACAAAGAAATATTTCAGACTGTGCATGCCATACATCTCTATCACAACTACTAGATTAACCACCGTAATCCAAAGTCAGTTAAATATAACACTAAAATTAAATGCGCATCACTGATTATTACCAAACTTAACACACAAGAAAACCAGCAAATCCTGCTGCTAGTTTCAACTCTGTTAATTTGTGTATAGAAAAAAAATATTTCTTTCAAACCAGAGATTATGATTTCCTTTAATGAACTCAGTAAAATGAACACGGTGCAAAAACACATTGAAAGCTATTAAGGTTATTACTGGACATAGTCATTTTCTCCTCTAGAATTCCTGTTATTAGAGGTGAATTTTAAATTCTCAATTATGTTTACTTCACATTAAGATAAAAAAATTCTTAATATTTGAGGAACTACTCTATTAATTTCATTGCATAGGTACTATTTAAGAAAGTTAGGGAAGTTATAAGCACCAGAACTTCCAAATAATATGTCCTTGCCTACAATTTAAATTACAAAGACACAGAGTCACTATACAATAGACAGTCATAGTGTGAAAGTTTTTGATCCTGTTAAAATAAAAGTCTTGAATTTATTATTTTTTTAAAGCATAAGTTTACAGGCATCAGAGTGGGCATCAGCAGCCCTCAGGCCTGTGCTAAGAACCAGCACTATATATCCAGCTGTGCCACTGTGCCAATACCCCCATCCAGGATCACATCCTGCCACACTGCCATGGGATTCAGCTGTGTATAATGTGCCATTATATTTGTAAGCCTTGTTGACTTTATGGTTTGCTTTTAGAGGTACAACACCTGTCTGTCAGTTAAGTTACTCATGAATGATTTGCATGTTGCCAATTACTCTATATCTTAGATGTGTACAGACTTGAATATTATTATTTGCTCCTATCAGTACAACTTGGAAACAGGAACATTTCCTAAACAACATGCCTCTGGAAACTCTATGAACTTTGATAAATGATGATAGTTATAGAAAGGCTTCAGGCCTTTTGTTCACAGGGTCACTATGAGTCATGTTCAACTTGAGGGCAAGCAACAACAACACAAACATTAGTACAACACATGTCTGTCAGTCTGCTGTACTAGTATAGCTTATGTTGTGCTCTAATGTGGGAATCTGTATCACCAGTGGCTCATGTGGCAAGGGTCACCAATGATGGAGTGGTTGCAACCTCCTAGATTAAGACAGTCTAGGAAGGATTGGCCATTCATTTTCAAAACAAAAGGCTTTCAAAAACCCTATGAACAGAGGAACGTGGGTGGTTACAGTATTAGATACAGAACTCAGATAGAAGTCACTCAAAAACGAGTAGAAAGTGTTGCAAACAGCCATTAATAATGGGAACATGGATAAAGTATGAGTGTAGCAAAAATGGAAGTCATAAGAAATGAAATGGAATGCATCAAGATTGACATTCTGGGTATCAGTGAACTGAGATAGACAAGCATGGGCCACTCAGAATTAGGTAATCACATGATCTAGTATGTTAGAATGAAAAACTTAGGAAAAATGGTGTTGCATTCGTAGTCAAAAAAGGCAATTTTAAAGCCCATCCTAATATACAATGCTATGAGTGACAGGATACTATTAATATGCGTACTAGGAAGACCTATTAATAAAACTATTATTCAAATATATGCACCAACAACTAAAGCTAAAGAGAAGGAGATTAAGAGTTTCTACCAACATTTGCTGAGAGTTTCTACCAGCCTTTGCAGTCTGAAGCTGACCAAATAGGGAAACAAAATACATTCATTATTATTGGTGACTAGAAAACAAAAGTTGTAAACAATGAGGAAAGAATGGTAGTCAGAAAGTATGGACTCTTCATGACAAATGTGTCTGAAGATTAATTTATTCATACCAAATACCTTTTTTAAAAAAAACCCCACAAACTGAGACTTTACACATGGAGCTCACCTGATGGATTGACTGCACAGGAATCAGATTATTATTTACAGAGAGAATCGTTGGAGAAGCAACAATATCTTCAGTCAAAACCAGACCAGATGCCGTTGTGGAATAGACCATCAATTAATTATGTGCAAATTCAAATTGAAGCTGAAGAAAATTAAAACTAGTTCACGACAACCAAAATACAAATTTGAGTCCATCCCAGTTGAATTTAAGAATCATCTCAAAAACAGTTTTGAGACACTGACACCAATTGTCAAATACCAGAGAAATTATGGGAGGATATCAAAGATGTCATCCATGCAAAGTGCAAAAGGCATTGCACTTCTCTGATGAGCAGGAAAGTGCCTCGAAATCAGGATGAACTACTCAAGACTTCCCTTAGTCATGAAGAAAGAAGAGAGGAACTCATAGTTCAGTGTCCTCTTCACTTCTACATCCACATAGTTTTTATTGAGAAGCTTTTCATTACATAATATGTGAATTGGACTCCAAGAGGTTTTTTTACTGTTTCTTTTCTTATTTGCTAACCTTCTCTGTTTCTACAACTACATCTTTATCAGAAGGCACCTTCCGTCTGAAAATCAAGGTTATGCTGTCTCAGGGCTTTAATTCAAGCCTTGGTCTGCTTAACCTTTATAAAATGTCATTAAAAAGAAAGAAGAAAAAGAAAAAACCAAAATGGATGTCAGAACAGACTATGAAAATTGCATTAGCATGTTGAAAAGCCAAAACAAAAGGAAAGATGTAGAGGTGAAGAAGTTGAAAAGACTTCAAAAGGCATCTCAAGAAGATAAAGCTAAGTATTATAATGAAATGTGCAAGGAGCTGGAGTCACAGAATAAAAATGGAAGAACTTACTCAGCATTTCTCAAGCTGAAAGAACCAGCTGCAAGACTGAGATGCTATGAGCACAATTTTGAATGATCCAGGAAGCATCAAAAGAAGATGGAAGGAATACACAAAATAACTGTCCTAGAAAGAATAAGTTGATATGGAAAAATTTAACAAGTTATCATATGAACAAGAGCCAGTGATGATGAAAACTGAAGTTTAAGCAGGACTGAAGCCATTGGGGGGGAAAAGCCTCAGGAATCAATGGAATACTAACTTACATGTTTCAAATAAGAGCTGCAATGCTGGATGTACTCACCAGTTTATGTCAGGAATTTGGAGGACAACCTGGCTGACTGAATGAAAGAGATCTGTATCTGTCCCCATTCCAAATAATGCTGATCCAAGAGAATGTAGAAATTATTAAACAATATCCTGAATATCTCACGGAAGCAAAATATTGCTGAAGATTATTAAAAACAGCTAGAACAGTACTCTGACAGGAACTATCACACATTCAATCTAGTTTTAGAAAAAAGGCTGTGGCACCAGGGATATCATTGTTGATGTGAGATGGATACTGCTGGAAAGAAGAAAATACCAGAAGAATGCTTATTTGTATTTTATTGACTGTGCAGAGACATTAGATTGTGTGGATTGTAACAAATTATGGCTAACAATGAGAAGAATGGGAATCCCAGAACACTTAATTGTGCTCATATGGAATCTATACCTATATTGTCTGAACAGAGCAAGAGAACACTGTATGGCTTAAAATGAGGAGGGGTGTGTGTCAAGGTTGTATCTTTTTTCCATACTTCTTCAAGTATTTGAATAATTTGTATACTGAGCAAATAACTCATTAAACTGGATCCTATGAAGCATGTGGCATCAGAATTAGAGAAAGACTCATCAATAACCTATGTTTTGCAGATGACACAACTGTGCTTGCTAAAAGTGAAGAGGACATGAAATGGTTACTACAGAAGATTAAGGACTCCAGTCTTTGCTTTAGACTGCATCTTAACATCAAGAAAACAAAGGTCCTTACTACAGGACCAATAGCCAACCTTCTGATAGGTGGAGAAAGAACTGAAGCTGTTAATTATTTCATCTTGCTTAGATCAACAATCAGCACCATTCACAAAAGCAGTCAGGAAATCAGATGTACTACACTGGAATTTCTCCAGAACACTGAGGAACAATGATGCCAGTGTGAAGACTAAGGTGCACATGATTCAGGCTATGTCTTTTCAATCACCTGCTATGTATCAGAAAACTAGAAAAGGAACAAAGATGACAAAAGAAAAATTGATGTCTTTAAATTATGTTGTTGGAGAAGATTGCTGAATATCCCATGGACTGGCAAAAGAATAAACAGATATGTCTTTGGAATAGCGCAGCCAGAGTGCTCCTTGGAAGCAAAGATAGCGAAGATTCATCTTTCATACTTTGGACATAAAGCCAGGCGAGGCTATTCCTTAGAAAGGGACATCATGCAGAGGGTCAATTAAGGAGAGGAAGATCCTCAATGAGATGGATTGACACAGCAACTTCAGCAATGAGCTCTAATGTATCAGAGATAATGAGGATGGCACAGGATAGGGTAGGGTTTAGGTTGGCTGTTAATAGGGTCATTATGAGTCTGTACTCAACTCGATGGCACTTAATAACAACAATTTCAAAAAGAAATGAGACATTGTTTGAAATCACTCAGAAAGCTAAATGTGTAGATGACTTTTTTTTCTAATTGCTTAATGCTATTATAACATTAATGAACAACAACTCAGAAGTGGAAAAATTTTACTTTTCTACTTTAAATTCCCTTAGGACTGCAGCCTC
>NW_006399840.1:6585724-6602439 GCF_000299155.1 Elephantulus edwardii | reverse complement strand
TGATGTACTAACTTGTTTTGGGCGTGAGGTAAACACTGAGAGCAGTAATAGCATCATTTGAGGGATCATGATAGAGTTCAGTTACAAGAAGATCATTATCCTTCATCCGTAAAGGGAACTTCTGCATATCTAAAGAGAAAATTACAGAGCGTTTAAATAAGCACATCCTCTATTTAAAACTGAAAAAGTATTGTTTTCTTGTTCCTATTTTAAGTCATATTAAGAATTCCAAGTAAAAATACACTTACCTATGTAATAGATTGATCCATTGTTACATCCCAGCAGTAGGAATGACCCAGCAGTGTCATAACTTGTTATAGGAACAACATCTTGAACCTAATGTAGTGAGATTGTTGTTAGATAAAAATTATAATGTATATATTCTGCTCAGTTTCCTCAAAATTTTCAAATCTTTTAACAAGGAAAATATCCATTTAACTAGGGTTTAGAAAATAAACTTTCATTATATACAGGTACATGAACATGTGCTCAGCACTCTAAGAAATAATTTTATTACTACTACTACTATTACTTTGGTAGCTCTGGTGGCCTAGTAACAAGAAGCTGTGCTGCAATCCCAAAGGAACATGGTTCAAGGCCACTAGGTGCTTCATGGAAGAAGGGTGGGTAATCCCCTCCCGTATGATTAACTGTCTCTGAAAACCCACCAGAGGGTCTGCTCTGTGTCCATTCTAAATCTATGGTACACAACTACCACTCTGAAAATGAAGCTCTGGTGACCGACTGGTAAGTACGCTGCAATCCCAAAAGCACACAGTTCTGACCCACCAGTTGCTCTGTGGGAGAAGGATAGGCAATCTCGTGTGATTTGGTCCCTCTGAAAACCTGCTGGAGGATGAGCTATGAGTCAGTTCTGACTCAATGGTACACAACAACAACACTGAAAAGATAATGATCTCTATTTTCAATGTCCCTGATCTGGATTTCATTATTACAAAAACAGAACAATCCAAAAGCTTTCATATTTATCTTTGCTTTTCCAGGTATTAAACTAGTATTTCCAAGCACTCAAACTAGTCTATGGAGTAGAAACTACTGATAACTGTGTTTAAAAATAGAACAGCAAAGGGTATGATTTTCACTAACGCCTTTCCCAAAGGTTTGCGCTGTGGCACTGAGATATTCATATTTCCCACTTATAGTAAAGATGTAGGTAAAAATTCATAGATTACATTTAAATGAGATACTAGATGCACATCACAAAGTTTTGCATGCAAAAATAAAAAGAAAATCCTACTGGATTTTTTTTACTAAAAAAAGTAAAAAATGTTAAGTAACTTTTATTTATAATATTTGTTAACATTTAAAAGGTTAACTAAACTCTACTAAATGTTGTTGTTGTTATGTACTGTCGACTCACTTTCGACTCATAGCAACCCAATGTACAACAGCCCTAAACCCTGCTCTATCCTGTGACAATCACACTGTCTCCAATATACCCATCCCGATTACCCCAGAATCAATCCACCTCATAGAGGGTCTTCTCCTCCTGTGCCGTCCCTCCACTCTCCCAAGCATGATGTCCCTCTCCAAGGACCTGGCCCTCCTTACAACATATCCAAAGTATGTCAGATGAAGCCCCAAACTCCTTGCCTCAAAGAAGCAGCCTCTGTACCTACTTAACACAAGAGTACTTATTGTGTAGTTGATGTTATCCATGAGAATATGTATGAGACTGGAGATAAGGGACTTGAAAGATTATTTTTGCTCTTAAGAAGCCTAAGAACTTTTAAGAAAGAAAGATAAAAACAGTTAACACTATAATCAAACAAAAAGAGGTGGAACTCTCCTCTCACTGTGGGAAGAGTTAAATCTCATTTCACTGTGGGAAGAGTTAGTTAGAAGATCAGAGAAGAAATGAAGTCTGAAAAAATAAAATAAGTTACAAAGGGGAAACAGCACAAAAGAACAGCAGCTAAGAATTGAAAATTTATAATCTATATTAATTCCATTTAAAAATAATATAATAATGACCAAAGTTGTTTATGGCTTAGTTCTGTATGTTACTTCCTTTTTTTTTTAAAGTAGTAAGTTTCTCTTTTTTTAATTTTTTTATTATTTTTATGTGCACATGTACCGTCAAATCAGATCTGACTGGTACAGGAGGAGATTGTCCCTCCTTCCCCAGCAGAGTATCTGGTGGGTTCGAACCGTGCGCCTCTGGGATTGTAGTTGCAGTTCCTTGCCACTAGGCCACCAGAGCTCCCCTTATATGTTACTTCTTGCTTTCACGCACAGTTGAATTACAATAATGTTATCTCTGCAAATTGTCAATCATGACATTTCTCTCAGGTCATGCTTTTGTCTCACCAGAACCAACAAGTTGTAGTAAGTGAATACTGGAATTTTTTTCCTTTTTTTTTTTAAAATAAATTTTATTAATTTTAATGAAAATTTACAGAGATTTTTAATTTCCATTCATTCATTGTTGCATTTTTCTCCCTACCCACTCCTCCCCACCAGTTTGCTCTCCTCTTTGAAAAGTAAAAGAAAAATCCTTTCATTGATGATATACAATTTACCTCCTCCCCTCCCCCGAGTACACTCCACTATGCAACCTTCATTCTGGACTCTTGTCATAACCATAATACCCAATCATATATCATTTTTAAACTGTTCTCGTCCTAATCTATTTCAATGCAGCATACAGGACAAATACTGCATAGTGCCACTGTTGTAGAACAAGATATCAGGGTTGGGTGAATACTGGAATTTTTTAACAACAAATTTGTCAGGAATAGATAGCAATCCTTTACATTAACTGATTTCACTCCCCAAGTGGTTGCTGCTTGCCACTGAACTGATTCTGACTCATGGTCCTATGCTGTTGTTGTTATGTGCTGTTGAGTCGTTTGCAACTCACAGCGACCCTATGTAGAACAGCCCTAAACTCTGCTCTGTCCTGTGCCAATCTGTCTCTGAAAAACCCATCCCGATTACCCCAGTCACCGAATCAATCCACTTCCTAGAGGGTCTTCCCTTCCTGCGCCTGCCCTCCACCCTCCCAAGCATGATGTCCCTCTCCAAGGACTGGTCTTTCCTTACAACATGACCAAAGTATGTCAGACTAAGCCTCAGAAACCTTGCCTCCAAGGAGCAGCCTGGTTTAACCCTCTCCAGGTTGAAACTGTTTGTTTTCTTAGCAGTCCATGGTACCCTCAATACTCTTCTCCAACATCAAAGCTCAAAGGCATCAATACTCTTTCTATCCTCCCTGGTTATTGTCCAGCTCTCTGATGCACAACAAGTGTTTGCAAAGACCATGGCCTGTATCAGACACGCCTTAGTCTCTAAAGAGACACCATTGCTCTTTTGTACTTTAGAGAGGTCGCTAATAGCAAACTTTCCCATCGCTATGTGTCTTTTAATTTCCTGGCTGCTGGTGCCAAGAGTGTAGATTGTGGAGCCAAGCAGACTAAAGCTGTGAACAATCCCCATCCATCCTGATGCTGACAATTGGTCCAGTGGTGAGAATCTTTGTCTTCTTGACATTGAACCTCAATCCATACTGAAGGCTCCAGTCTCTGACCCTCAGCAGCAAGCACTTCAGGTCATCCTCAGTTTCAGCAAGCAGGGTTGTGTCATCTGCATAACGCAGATTGTTGATAGATCTTCCACCAATCCTGACCCCACATTTCTCTTCATAGAGTCCAGCCTCCCGGATGATCTGTTCTGCATACAGGTTTAAACCGTATGGAGACAGGACACATCCCTGTCGTACGCCCTTCCCAATTTTGAACCATGCAGTGTTTCCTTGCTCTGTTCTGATGACTGGCTCTCGGTCCAAGTATAGGTTTCACATTAGCACGATCAAGTGTTCTGGGATTCCCATTCTTCTCAGAGTCAGCCACAATTCGTTATGATCCACACATAGGATTTTCAAAATTATGACCTTTGAGAGATTATTACCACACCGGTTTTCCCAGGAGCTTCTAGGTGGTTCAAACCATGAACCTTTCTACTAGTTGTGAAACTCTATAACCATTTGTACCATCAATTAGCCCACCCCCAAGTAGACAAGATTTTTTTCCTGTTCAGGGTCCATTTCAACCCCAGAATCTTCAGAGAATGAGAGGGAGAAATGAAGCTATGGGACGCCTCTCCATATTGTGTCCAGTTTTCAGTGAACCACTGACAGCTAATTGAAGCTTTCTTTTCAGTATAGGGAAAAAAAAGTAGAGTAAGTGTAGAGAATGGGGTAGATTACAGAGACACTGGTACTACTGAAAAGGAGCTCTGGTGGCCTATTGTTAAGGAGCTGTGCTGCCAACCTAAAAGCAAGCAGTTCAAATTCACCAGCTGCTCTGAAGTTACTGCCTTGGAAAACCTGCTAGATGGGTCAGTTTTAACCTGATGGTACGTACCAACAAGTACTACTGACCTAGGTAGCTCTGGTGGTGTAATTAGCAGGGTGTTGTGCTGATAACCAAAAGGTCATGTCTCTTTGGAGAGTCAACCACACCAGTGATTATATGGGAGGAAAATGGTTACTATCCCATGTGAAACCTCAGGAAACCCAAAAGAGGGTCGGCTATGTGTTGGTTCCAATTCTACAGCAATGATAGCGTTTTTATTACTGATCTCAAATTCTCATCTTTTAGCATAAGCAAGAAATCAGATTGTATGGTTCCTCACTATTATCCTAACAACTTCATAATAAAATCCAGAGAAACCATACTATTAGTGTTATCTATTATCTAGCTCAGGGATGACAGTCATAAATCTGAGATGCAATTAAAATGTCTGTCTTAAAACAGTACACGGTGACTATTATTAATTTCTACATGCATAACTGATAATTTTTAAACAGTCTAGAATCCTGAGTAATTCAAGGACCCCAGAATCTTTCAACCCAATTTCTTTAACCACATAATCATTTTCACATTTTTTATCCTTGTCTATTTTTTTAACATCATTTCTTTACCCCACCCCATTGGAGATTAACTCATGATGAGGATTCTCGTGTAATTCTAATTACAGATAATCTTCCATTACTCTGGTAACTTCCTGATTGTTATATATCTTCTCTTGTAAAAAATCCTTTTTGGCTTCTTGTCCATATGTAGAATATAAAAAGCCCTGGACCAATTTTTTTAGTTTTTCAAATGTTGGTAAATAGCGACTAGTTTCTCATACCACAAGAGGATACATTTGTACTCCCAATTCTCACTTAAATTTCAATTTAAGTAACTGGTTTTAATTTCTCAAGTACAGCATCACTCCAGTCCCTAACCTCTCCAGTGCTCCTATTCCAAAATACAAACAAATGTCAAGTTATCTTTAGTATTATCAAGTAAAATTTTCCCAGTCTTTTTATGGACTGAGGCAGAAGTTTAAAATTTCCAGGTTTGATTCCCCCCCCCATTTTCATTGCCCTTACTCTTATTAAAACTGTCAACCCTAAAGCCTTGATGTCTGGTACGAATGTATATGTGTACAAATAAATATAATTTAATTCTTAATAATTTATATCGTTTTAACATTTTTATCCAGTACATTTGTGTTATAGAGAAACTTCTGTCAGCTAATTCAGTGCTGTTACTATAAATCCTAAAGAAGCAAATATAACATACCCAGGACAGTGGCCAGCATAATATATATAAATGCTAGTTTCCTCCCCGACTAATTTTGGACACAGATTCCACTGTTCACCCTAAATGTTCTATACCTAAAATGCAAGGGTTCTCAACTCTAGTATAGAAAAATAACAATCAAAAAATCCCCTCAGTACTACAGAAACAGTACTACCAGGAAAAACATTAAATAAAATTAACTTTTTCAATTCTTACATGGCGTACCTAGTCCATAAAAACACAACAATTCCCTCTGAATCCCTCTCCCAGAGACAATATTTTCTCAAGGTCAGGTTGTTCACTTCAAAGCTAGCGTGTGACTTACACTGTACCACTGGCTAAAGCTCTTGAATTCTCTCTCTGGAATGTGCACAGTGTGAGTTCTCTGATTCTTAGTCATTAGAGTATTGAACGAATTGTCAGTACTAATGTACCAAACGACGAAGAACAGGATATCCAGCTCGTGCTCCCAGTTCTGAGAGATTCTAACCATGGAGTTTCTAATCTAAGTCTAAATGTAAGCTTACAACTTGGAAAAAGATGCCAAAAAGTTGCTATTCTGTCATTTAACTAAATCTAAGTGGACTACTTATCTGACAACACTAATTATTTCCTATTAATTTTTCGAGACTTAATTTTGAGGAGGAGATTAATGAAGAATGGAAACAACAAAGATTTCCCAATAAATCTTTGTCTTACCCAAATTATATACAATTTTTTTAAAAAGTTTAATTAACATTTTATTAACAAGGTCTTTAAGAGAAACGGCTATACCAATAAAACCTTCAGGTTTAAATACACATGTACATGCACACACACACTCACACACAATTTTATGACTGACTTGACTCAAATATTGGCAGTAAATTTTCATAAGAACTGCAAGTATTGTTCTGTGTACTTTCTGTGTTATTCATGGACAAAACTGTTGCTAAAGGCCAAATCAGAGCTTACTCAAACAGTGTCACAAGCTGTCCCAGGAGTCAGTCTAGGATCAGAACTGCCTGTTGATTTCCACTTCCACAGATCAGATGCTAGTATTTCACTCTATACTGCTGCTGCACTGTATTACAAGAAATTCACATAGCCTTTTAAGGCTTGTTTGCTCCAAGGACCCTCAACTTCCCAAGGTCTTCCTAAAATGTAGTATGAATCTACTTTGTCAGATACAGGTTTTTAATCCATGCATACACCAAACAGAAAGCATCATGTTACACATGGGACTAAAACTTTAAGAATAAATATCCTCATTGGGGAAGGGGGTGTGAGGGAAATAGGAAAAATCTGCTCCCAAAAACAATACATTCAAATTTTATAAATAAATTAGTATTAAAATAAAAAGAAAGAATAAATATCTCCTTTGAAGAAGCTAATCTATTTCTTAGGATTTCAAAAGGTATTACAACTTTTGTTTGCAATGTTAAAAATGCTAGCAAAGGACAAAGAAGGTAAAAAAAGGCGCAGCATGCTTTTTCAGAAACCAAATTTAGTTTTATAGCACCAACAGTATAGCTTCCCCCAGACACTAAAAACATAAATTTGACATAACTGCCTAATTAAAATGAGAAGAGTTACTATTCAATACTGAAACTTAAGATTATAATTTATACAACCATCACCAATTACAAAAGCCTCTGGTAGCTTAGAGGTAAGAAGCTGCACTGCCAACTCAAACGCAAGCTTTTTGAATCCACCAGCTGCTTCACAGGTGAAAGATGGGCAACATCCTCCCATCAATTTATCGGCTCTAAATACTCGCTGAAGGGTCAGCACTGAGTGGGTCCAACTTGATGGCACACAACAATAATCTAAACTTCAGATCCATCAAAACCAATTTATTACATTCCTGGGGCAATGATTTCCACACTGCCCACTATTAGTCTCTAAAACATGGAACTGGCCATGTCACTCCTCTGCTAAATACTTATAAGTTTTCCTCTATTCTTCAGAATTGGGTATCAAGCTTTCCAAGGACTCTCATCTTTTCCTTCCTCTCAACTTCTCTTGAATTTCTCTTCTCAATTTAATATGTTATCTCTTCTGAGCAAGTCCCACATTTTCAAACAAATCTGTACTTCCATTTAGGAAATGACTACTTTTCTTTCAAGGAAAATAAAACTTTAAAAATATCCAACCAAGGTTTAAAAAAAATCTACTTATTAAAAAAAAATCCTTGAAAGCATAGTCAAGTATGTATTTAGAAACAAATTTACTTCTAAATATATGTAATACTATATAAAATAAAAACAACATGAATTATATGACAAGTAATAGAGTGGGTAAAACACTCAGTTACTGACAGATGGACAGTTCAAACCCACCAGTCACTGACTAGGAGAAAGGTGTGGCAGTCGGCTGTTCTACAGCATTACTACGAGCTGGAATCAACTCAGTAGAGAGTAGTTTAATTAAAACTAACCTGCCAGTGTTGAGTGACAGCATTCCACACTCCTACTTTCCCTGTATGGCTTGTGGCCACCAACTGGTTACCAATGAAGAAGAGAGCATCCACAGGAACACCAAGGCTGAACACTCCTTAAACAAAAAAAGGAAAAGCTTAGTCAGTCACTATTTTATAATTCATTACATTTCAGACTGAAAAATATGTTCAAGTGAGTAATCTTCATGTATTCTGATTCACACAAATTATGTGTGACATAGGGACTAAAAATATAAATAACAAAAGTCTCAAGAATTTTGAAAGCAGGTAATTCTAAGCTTGTCTTGATCTGATGTTGAAGCGGTTTCAGCTGCATCCAGACTAAGATGGGCCAGGAAGAAAACTATCCCACTGTACTTCTGAAAATCAGTCAGTGAAAATTCTGTAGATTATAACAGAACCAATCAAAGAAGGAAATCAGGAATCATTTATTGTGTAGAGAGGTCACCATAAATTGTGGCCAATTTGATGACAGCTACTGATACAACGTAATATATATATAAAATATATATATAATATAATATATATTTTTATGTATATATATATACACATAAAATGAATAAAACTAATCAATGACACAGTGATATATATATACACATATGCATATATATATATACACACACACACACATAAATGAATAAAACTCTAATAGATGACAACTAACAAAATATAGATATGTTGCTTTTCAGCAGAGTACTGCAACAGAAGTCAGGACAATCAGAGTTGAAACGCTGGATATGTGTCTCCCCAGCTCACACACACACTTTTCTAGTTCTTACTTTACTCACCTGTAAAACAGAGTCAAACTTTAATTTCTCAAAGGTCAAGCCTAGCTTTAAATTGTTATAATCTGATTCTGACACTTAAATAGTATTTATTATCTTAGCTCTTTGAAAGACATAAGAAACATCTTTTTAATAATCATGGAAATTAAACTACACCTATGAAATACTGTTAATCTGTTCCAAGGTAATTTTATTAAAAGAATAAAATTAAAAGGATACCTATCATGTGCCAATGTGAAGTTTCCTCAGCATCTTGCTGAGAAAAAAAAAAGACATGAAAAACTGAGGAATTCATGGGGACAAACAAACCAATTAAATGCAATAAAAGATTAAAAGCATAAACCAGAAAGATTACTGGCTTCTAATTTCTTCTATTACATCAGTGATAGGTATGTCTGTTTCTGTTCAGAACTATGTATCACAATAAGAGAAGTAGTCACTGGCCATAGCTCTGGTCGCACAGTCCACAGGTACTTCTGCAGCTGATCCAAAAGTCACACATCTCTGGTAGTTAGAATCTCTGTCCCTTGGACAAAGATGAGCAATCTCCTCTAGTGTAATTTATTGTAACCTTCACTTAATGTAGTTACAGTTACAGCCTTGGGAAAACTGCTGGGGGTCAGCTATGAGTCAGTTTAAACTACATGGCAACAAAGAAGAGAAGGAGGAAAAGGAGTAGGAGCAACAGCACCTCCCTAATATATGTACGTGTGTGTGTGTGTGTGTGTGTGTGTGTGTGTGTGTGTACACACAAAAGACTCCTATGGAATATCTTCAATATATACGTTTTTATTTGCATAAATGTCTAGTTACACAACATAAAAAAGTACCATCAAAACCCAACTTGTCATCAGCCAAAAACCAAAAACACGAAACAATATAAAATCACCCAGAAAGTTAAGAAGCCCTTGACCAGAATTAATTAAGACGCAAACCTATCACCTCAAAGTAGAAAGTAATTTCATATTATGTCCAATTTTGGGAATGCTTTTCTACTAGTCCTATAATTTTGAGATCAAATTCTTTTTCAGACCATGGGAAGTCCATGACATCCTGTACTAAGATAAGCTGTAAGAAAAGCAGAAATAGGGCCACCTTCTCCTGCGCTCTCTGCTCCTCGTCGATCCAGATTGCCCTCTCTTCTTCTGCAGCCTCAGCCGCATCCCTGAGACACGATGGTGAAGGTTGGAGTAAACGGATTTGGCCGTATTGGGCGCCTGGTCACCAGGGCTGCTTTTCACTCTAACAAAGTGGATATTGTCGCCATTAATGATGCCTTCATTGACCTCAACTACATGGTCTATATGTTCCAATATGATTCCACCCATGGCAAGTTCAATGGCACTGTCAAGGCTGAGAATGGGAAGCTGGTCATCAATGGGAAAGTTATCACTATCTTCCAGGAGCGAGATCCCGCCAACATCAAGTGGGGTGATGCTGGTGCTGAGTATGTTGTGGAGTCCACTGGTGTCTTCACAACCTTGGAGAAGGCTGGGGCTCACTTGAAGGGTGGTGCCAAACGGGTAATCATCTCTGCTCCTTCTGCCGATTTCCCCATGTTTGTGATGGGCGTGAACCATGAAAATTATGACAACTCTCTCAAGATTGTCAGCAATGCCTCCTGCACCACCAACTGCTTGGCTCCCCTGGCCAAGGTCATCCATGACAACTTCGGCATTGTAGAGGGACTCATGACCACAGTCCATGCCATCACTGCCACCCAGAAGACTGTGGATGGCCCCTCTGGAAAGCTGTGGCGTGATGGCCGTGAAGCTGCCCAGAACATCATCCCTGCATCTACTGGCGCTGCTAAGGTCATGGGCAAGGTCATCCCTGAACTGAATGGGAAACTTTACCGGCATGGCTTTCCGTGTCCCCGCCCCCAATGTGTCAGTTGTGGACCTGACCTGCCGTCTGGAGAAAGCTGCCAAATATGATGACATCAAGAAAGTAGTAAAGCAGGCATCAGAAGGGCCCCTCAAGGGCATTCTGGGATACACTGAAGACCAGGTTGTCTCCTGTAACTTTAACAGTGACACCCACTCTTCCACCTTCGATGCTGGGGCTGGCATTGCCCTGAACGACCACTTTGTCAAACTCATTTCCTGGTATGACAATGAATTTGGCTACAGCAACTGGGTGGTTGACCTGATGGTTCACATGGCCTCCAAAGAGTAAGATCCCCTTGGACCACCAGCCCCAGCAATAGCACTAGAAGAGAGAGAGAGACCCTCAGCTGCTGGCGAGTCCTTGCCCCAACTTGATCCTCTCACACACTGAGAATCTCACATCCTTGACACAAGTTTCCATCAAATCCCCCTGAGAAAGGGGAGGGGCTTGGCTAGCCCATCCTGTCATGTACCATCAATAAAGTACACTGTACTCAGCCAAATAAAAAAAAAAAAAGAAAAGCAGAAATAACGCAAAAGAGAAAAACTAGTATCAGTTTCTCTAGAAAAGGAAACCAAGGAAAGAAGACACTCTGAACGATCTCACATATCAGTCCAGCTTAGCTCAACAATCTTGACTGCCATCCATAGGGAAATAAGAGTATTACTAATGAGGACAAGTCCCTGTCGTAAGGGGTTATTAGTGGAAAAAAATACTGCTTATAGCAGCAGAGATGGTTAGGATGGCACAGGATAGGACAGGGTTCAAGATCTGTTGTTCATAGGGTTGGTAGGAGTCATACTTAACTTGATGGCACCTAACAACAACTGTATAGTACCAATGGAGGAGGAACACTGTCTTCCATAAGTTGTATCAAAGGGAACCTAGCCTGGGGATGGGGGGTGAACTCTATCATATCTATACCAGCCCCAACAATTTTCTCTGGAGGGTGATGTCGGTGTCTTAAGGGTATACGAAACAATAAATAGTTTCTCTTACAGGGTGTGAACGTATTGTTACTGGATTATTCTATAGCATAATTATCTATGCCACAATGTTGCTATTAGGTGTTATTCAGGTCCCTTTCAAAATGAAGCAAAGCCTAAAGCTACCTTCACTTACTGTAGATACAAGTGGTAATGTAAAATAAAGATAAAATCCTGTAATTGAGTTTCTTTCTGTATAATTAGCAGTTTATTAAAATTCCAGATATTAGAATGGTAAAAGTTTTACCCTCTATAGTTGTTACAGGAAGACCTCCACTGCCAATCAGGATAGAATAACTAGCATTAAATTGGTCCCTCAAGCAAAACTACATAAATTGGATAAAATAAAACAACTGGTTTTAAACACTGGGTAACAGGGAGCAGAAAGATGGGTAAAGTACAAAACAGGGGCACCATTTACCCTGGCTTTTGGCTTAAAATACTTTCATGACTACGGGAGATAAAGACTAAATGAGGTGGAAACAACCTAAGTGCTCATCCACAAACGAATGGATAAGAGAAGCTGTGGTATATTCACACAATGGAATACTATGCTGCATTGTAAGACAAGGAACTCATGCAATATTATTCAAAATGGGTGACTCTGGAGGACATCATGCTCGTTGAAGCATCTCAGTCACAAAAGGACAAATACTGCATGGTGCCACTGCTGTAAAACAGGACTGACCTCGGGGTTGGGGAGAGACTGAGAAAGATGGGTTCAATAATGTATACCACACTGAACAGATGAGGAAGAAAACTGTTTAAAAGGGATATGTGATTAGGTATTTTTGTCATGACAGGAGTCTAGAGGGAAGGCTACATGGTGGAGTGGACCTGGGGGGGAGGGATCGTAAAACAATGAAAGAATTTTTCTTTTACTTTTCCAAGAGGATAGTGTACTAGAGGGGAGGGTTGGGAGGGGAGAAAAATGCAACAATGAATGAATGGAAATCCAAAGTCTCAGTAAATTTTTACTGAAATTAATAATAAATTTAAATAAAACAAAACAACAACAAAAGACTAAATGAAAAATGATGGTTTCCTTGAACTGCACCCTCAATGTTTAGAGTTGGGACAATTGCTGGAATTGGTTGGAAATGTGAGCAAAAAGACAAGAAAAGAGCGGGATATGCTAGGTGGAAGGGGAGAAGCATTTGCCTAGGAAGTTTCTGAGGTCCTTGGCCAAAGCTAGAATGCACCTAGGTAAGATGGGAAGTCAAGGACTGAAAGAGGCTGGTTTGGGGCCGAGCTAAGTAGAGATACCAGAGGTCACAGAGCAGACATCATAGTTTCAGCATAGGAGCTAGTGTCACGTCATCCGGCAGAAGTTCCAGAAAAACCAACTTTTAGGAATAAGGACCACACCCTTAAGTAGGAGTCATAACTTGAAACTAAACAGTAAGTCAACTGAGCAGCTGGTGGATTAACAACACGGTAACACAATTCACTAAGGACTGTGCCACCAGAATATCCTATAAACAATACAAGAATAATGTTGGATGCAAAGTGCAAAGTAACACCTGTTTTTCTTTATTAATCACTGTATGTACCTTAAGTTTTTACTACAATAGTCACGTTTAGTTTTTAGAGCACTTCTTTTATGGAGCAGAGGGTATGAAGCGGGAACTGCTTCACGCCTACAGCTGCACAAAAGTTACATGTCTGTAGGTGATAAACTACTCGTACTGATTCTCCCTCATAAGATTGCTATGAATGCTTTCTGTTACTGTCTCATTGAGCTTTCTTGGTTAAGAACCAATTTTCCAGACAAGCTACTACTAGCCCTTTTTTCCATGGCTATTTTTAGTTTTTCTATTATTCAAATATAGTCTTTTTTTTTAATATATTCTTATACTGGTACTATACTATCTGTTATAATTCTACAAAATAAGTACATATAAAAACAATTTCACATATAATATGTATGGACGAGCACCATGGATACTCCTTAGACATGTCAGCACTTTGTGAAAATATGCAGTTCTATATAATGTTTAAGGTATTTGTACAAGTGTGTATTATTTTAAAAGAAAATAAAAGTGGCTGGCATTTCATGAAACAAAGAAAGAACAAAAAAGACTCCCAAGTACCACACTAAAAATTAAACCAAAAGAAACTCCTCTAAAAAAATCAAGGTGCCCCAGTAACAGCAACAAAGTTCAAATGGGCAGCAAACAACAAATGCTGGCAAGGTTGTGGAGAGACTGGACCCCTTATTCACTGCTGGAGGGGAGGGAGCTGTAAAATAGTACAACCACTATGGAAGGTGGTCTGGCACTTTCTTAAAAAAGCTGGAAATAGAAATGCCATTAGACTCAGCAATTTCACTATTGGGGATTGAGCCACAACTCAAACAGATTTATGCACACCCATGTTTACTGTTTCATTATTAACAATAGCAAAGACATGAAAGCAACCCAAGTGGCCATCAACAAATGAATGGATATAAGTCACACAATGAAACACTATGCAGCATTAAAAAACAATGAACTTGTAAAATATTACATAACATGGGTGACTCTGGAGGACATTATCTTGAGTGTTGCATGTCAACCACAAAAGGACAAAGAATGCATATCATTGTAATAAAACAGGACTGACATGGAGGGTTGAGGGGAGAATAGGAAAACAATGGATAGGTAAGAAACACTGCATTGGACAGATGAGGGAATGAACTGTTTAAAAGGAATATATGATTACACATTATATGTATGACAAAAAGTCAGAATAGGAGGTGCACTGCAAAATGGACTGGAGGAGAAGGGATGAAAATGTGCAACAATAAATGTATATTAAAAAAATTTTTTAAAAAACGATGTTGACAGAAGGGACATCAGATAAAAGATCATATACAGAATGATTCTATTTATTTCCAATTCAAAACAAAGCAAAACCAGTACACAGTATCAAAATCAGAGTACTGTGCACAGGGTCAGTATGAGACACAGCTTGATGGCACATAACAAAAACAACATTAAAAGGAGTAGGCTATAATATTTCTCAGTTCTTTTGCTGGTGAAATCAGTATGTTCAATTTGGGGAGGAAGTATACATATTTGATGTACATTTCTGTATGTATATTTAGGATTAATAAAAATCTTAAAATATAAAAAAGTAAAAAATAAAAAAATCATGGTGCAACTGGAGAAAAAAAGTAAAAAACACACAATCTATGAAAATACTATAACAAAATAACAAAGAAAAATAAGCCTAGCAGGATAAAGAAGCTACCAGTAACAGAAATGCCTGCCAGAACAAAATTTACAGCTTTTAAAGGACAACAACCTTCTATAATCCACATGTCCATCAGATAATAAAAAATTTCTAGATGAGTAAAGTTGTAACATGTGACCTAAAATCAAATGGAAAGATGACCTAGACAGGAATATCAGATAAAACTTCAAAAGAGCTATTGTTGTTATGTGTGATCAAGTTGCTGGTGAACCATAGTGACCTGTGTACGCTCTGAACACTACTCTATCCTGATCCAATCTTACTGTCTCTGAAATATCTACCTCCATTACCCCAGTCACTGAGTTAATCCATCTCATTGAGGGTCTTCCTCTCTTGTGATGTCCCTCTACCTTTCCAAGCATGATGTCGATCTCCAAGAACTGGTCCCTCCTTCCAACATGTCCAAAGTATGTCAGACAAAGCTTTGTTTCATCCTCTTCAGGGTGAACTAGGTTGCCTTCCTAGCAGTCCATGGTATATGCAATACTCTTCTCCAGCACCACAACTCAAATGCATCGATTCTTCTTCTGTCATCCTTAGTCACTGTCCAACTCTCTGATGCATAGCAAGTAACTGCGAAGACCATGGCCTGGATCAGGTATACCTTCGTCTCTACACTAATATCACTGTTCTTCTATACTCTGGAGAGATCACTGACAACATATTTTCCCAATGCAATTCAACTGTTGTTTTCGTGGCTGCTGGTACCAAGTGACATATTTCAACATGAGGCTTGAATTTGTTCTGCAATTTATTCAGATTAAGAAATGCAAAACGAGTTCATCTCTTTGGATTTTCCAACTCCAGCTTTCTGCACATCAAAGTCAGGCTAAGTCATTGCCATTGAGTCAAAAAACTCAATGACAGACTCTCTGGCAGACTCTCCAGTGAGTTTCTGAGGCTGTAAAACGCATGGGAAGAAATAGTTCTCCTGAGAAGATGCTGATGGGTTTGAAATACCAGTGAGAGGTGCAGCCTTCGGGTTAGCAAAGCAACTTCCTAAAGTCTACACCACTAGAGCTCATTATAATACATACATCTATGGGGGGAAATTGTACCTAAAACACCGGAACAGAAGGATCCGCATGTGCAGGGAGAGGGTTGGGCTTAATTAGGAGGTTGTACAATGTGATAGGTGGGGGGAGGGAAACTGGAATAATCTGTTCTCGAAATAAATGTAATCAAAATCTGTAAATAAACTAGTATTACAAAAGAAAATAAAGTGAGGGAGCAGGCAAAATATTAAGACAGAATATGAGCAGAACCTCAGAAACGGGTGGAACCTGGTCATAGTAACTACAGAGGTCAAGTGTTAAAATTAGGGTTACAAGCAGCTACTATTACTGACATTCTGACCAGCATCACAATAGTTGGGCCTGAACAGGAGATAAAATCTGAAGTAGAACTCAAATTTTTATTAATAACAAACAATAACAACTCAGAAAGCCAGAGAATCTAGCACAATAGAGAACAAAGACTTCACTGTGAAACACTATGTAAACCTTTGTTGTTATTGTTATGTGCCATCGAGTCGCTTGCGACTCATAGCAACCCTATGCATAAGAGCTCTAAACGCTCTTCTATCCTGTGACAACCTAGCCATCTCAAATGCACTTATTCCCACCACTCCAGTCACAGAATCAATCTATCTCATCGGAGGTCTTCCTCTCCTTCGCCGCCCCTCCACTCTGCCAAACATGATGTCCCTCTCCAAGGACCTCCTTGAAACATACCCAAAATATGACAGAAGCAGTTTCAGAATCCTTGACTCCAAAGAGCCTTT
>NW_006399840.1:6581019-6582318 GCF_000299155.1 Elephantulus edwardii | reverse complement strand
AAAGAAAGGTGACCCAACTGAGTGTGGAAACTACAGAACAGTGTCATTGATTTCACATGCAAGCAAGATTCTGCTGAAGATCATCCAAAAAAAAAGGTTTCAAATAAGCACAATTAAGTGTTCTGGGATTCCCATTCTTCTCAGAGTTCGTCACAGTTTATTGTTATCCACACAATCAAATGTTTTGCACAATGAAACACATACATTCATCTAGTATTCTGTGCTTTCAACTAAGGTCCATCTAACATTGGCTATAATATTCCTAGTGCCACGGCCTCTTCTAAATACAGCCTGCACATCTGGCAGTTCTCAGTTTATGTGATGTTCCAGTAATTTTTGGATAATTTTCAGCAGGACCCTGCTTGCATGTAATACTAATGATATTGTTTTAGAATTTCCACATTCTGTTGGGTCACTGGTTTTTGAAATGGGAATAAAATCTCTTCCAGTCAGTTGGCTGGTGCTTGTCCTCCAGATTTCTTGGCATAACTTGGTGAGCAAGTCCAGGGCGGCGTTTGTGTGTTGAAATATTCAACTGGTATGCCGTCAATTCCTAGGGCCTTATTTTTTTGCCAATTCCTTCTGAGTAGCTTGAAATTCCTTCATCATCACAGGCTCTTCATCATGCGTTGTTTCATGAAGTTCTTCTGTGTCAGACAATTCTTTTGGTACAGTGACTCTGTGTACTCTTTTCATCTTCTTTTGATGCCTCCTGTGTCATTCAACATTCTGCCCACAGCATCCTTAGGTACTGCAACTTGAAGCCTGAATTTGTTCTTCAGTTCCTACAGCTTAAGAGATCCTGAGCAAGTTTATCTCCTTTGGTTTTCCAAATCCAGCTCTTTGCACATTTCATTATAATACTTTGCTTTGTCTTCCAGTGCTGCTTTTTGAAATCTATTCAGCTCCTTCACATCTTGATTTCTTCCATTTACTTTCACTTCTTGGCACCCTAGTGTGATGTTTATTCAGAGTCTTTTCTGACATCCAGTTGGGTCTTTTTTTCTTCTTCCATCTTTATAATGACCTTTTGCATTTTCCATGGATGATATTCTTAATATCCTCCCACAGCTCGTATGATCTTTGCTCATTAGTATTCAAGGTCTCAAATCTGTTCCTTAGATGGTCTTTAAATTCAAGAGGGACAAGGGGACTCACTCTGATGGCCTAGTGGCAAGAAGCTACACTGCAATCCCAGAGGTACACGGTTCGAATCCACCAAATGCTCTGCTGGAGAAGGAGGGACAATCTCCTCCTGTACCAGTCAGATCCAACAAAAAAATAAAACACACACACACA
>NW_006399840.1:6574120-6580886 GCF_000299155.1 Elephantulus edwardii | reverse complement strand
AAAAATCAGGAGGGACAGACCCAAGACCAAACTTTGGTTCTTGTGGACTGGATTTAATTTTCTTCAGCTTTAGTTTGAACTTGCATTTAAGTAGTTGATGATCTGATCCACAAGAAGCACCTGGTCCAATTTTCACAGCAGATACTAAGTTTCTCCAACGATTCTTCCCACATATGTAATCAGTCTGATTCCTGGGTAGGCTGTCAGGTGAGGTTCATGTATAAACATCATTTGTATTTCTTATAAAAGGTATTTGCAATGAATAAAGCGCTCATTGTAGAGAATTCTATTATTCTGTCTTCAGACTCATTTCTGTCACCAAGTCTTCCTTGTCCCAACTTTTGCATTCAAGTCACCCATTATTACTAATGTTATCTTGGCTGAATGTTTGATCAACTTTCGACTGCAATAGTTGGTAGAAATCATCTATTTTCTCCTTTTTGGCTCTGGTTGCTGGTGCATAAATTTGAGTATATAAATTATGATAAAAAGAGCAGACATGAGTACTATGAGAAATCTCAATAGAAAAGCCAAACAACAAAACAGACCAAAAATGTAACTGCAATATGACATGAAAAAGTAAGTATAAATACAGAAGGTTGGATTCATAAAATTTATTTAAAAGAAAGAATGAGGGGAAAAGACTAAAAGTGCTTCTGTGACTTCAGAGCCAATATAAAGTGATCTTACAGGTATCTGGGTGTGAAAAGGAGAAGAGAAATGAAGAGAGGAGGATAGAGAAAAGAAAGGAAGTGCAGAAGGAAGGAAATAAGACAAATTATTTCCAGAGAAAATGAGGGGTCACAACAGCATATAATAATTATTAAAACTTAACAAGGAAGTTTCCAAAGTAAAATGAAACAGGCACAGGGCAGCCATGTCCATTACAAATAGGATAAACGTAAGGAAACACAGGGATAAAGGGCATCCAGCAAGTTTGAAATGTAAATTAGCTCTTAAAAGAATTTTGTTCTTTGAGACCTTCTAGGCTGTGACCCTGTCCTCCAGACTCTGGGAGTTGGCAATGCTATGGAGTCTGGGTAGAGGTCTACCAGCCTTGGGTTTCAGATCCAAATTCCAGGTCTACTGGTATTGCACTTTTTGTTCCCTATGCTTTGGGCAGCCCCACTCTTCTATCCTGTGACCCAGCTCCATCCCCCAGGCATTGGTAAATGGCAGCAACCCATGCTAGAACCACATTAGTGAAGATTTGACTCTCAGGGCTGTGGCCCCACCTTTTGAGACCCTGGAGGTCACAGCACTTTGACTATGGCAACTCCTACTTCCTGTGCTTATCTCTGCAGTGTCTACTTTTCCAATTCCTTGAATGTCAGGTCCTTTTGTCCCTTGGGCTTATAGGTCCGGTATGGCTTCTGCACCTCTCAGACAAGTGTTGCTAAGTTTTTCTGCTATGTCAGTAAATGCTCAGAGGCACTGCACTCTTCCAGTAAGTCTTGGCCTAAAGGCACTCAGCTCTTTGACCCTGGGGACAGACTTTGTGTCATTTCATATCAGTTTCCTGGTTCTGCTGCTTCTTGCTATCTGTGCCATTTCTAGTGTTACAAATCTTGACATTTTCTCCTGAACCATTATCAAAAAACTTTGTAATCCACAATTCTATCAGTCTTTTCAAGGTCTTTCAGGCTTTTACAACTAGGCACTTAAAACACTTCCAACAGCTACTAATTAATTTCAAACCCACTTCCACATTTTAGGGATCTGTCAAAGTTGCATCTATTGGAAACAAGCTCTCTCAGAGACCAAAATCACTTGTGGAGGGTAAATGCTGGCCCCATGTCAGGGAAATTCTTCTCATATCCAAACAAGGCTGTGACATACAAAAGGATGATCCAACTCTCATATGCTTACAACTCATTGGCTGATCACATCAGATCACAACATGGGGGAATAAATTCATTATTATATAACTGCCAGATTACATCACTACATAAATGCCAACCACTAAAAATTATGTTCAGGCAAAATTGACACATACTTTAAGGAAGAACCAAACAATCCATGATGACAGATTTCTAAACATAAAAATGGACATTTGCCCTAAGAGCAGACCTATAGATCAATGAACAAAGTTCAAAGATCTACTCTTAAATAGTCTGTTAGTTTTGACAAAAGAAGCCTACTAATTAAAAGAAAGACAAGCTTGTTGAGAAATGTATGAAAAGAACGAGTTATCTATAAGGAAAAAAATAAACAATGACCTCTCATAATACACAAATATTTACAAAAAGTAAGTATATACCTACATGTAAAACCAAAACTTAACGGGACCCAAAAAGCTCCTAGATGAAAGTATATGAGCAAAATCTTTGCAACCACGGCACTGGCAAATCTTTCTGAGCTAGGACATGAACATGAAGAGTATCAACAACAAAAGAAATACCATTGTATCACATTTCACAAATCTAACTTTACCCTTCAAAAGATACCAATAGGAAAATAAATGGCAAACTACCATCTGGAGGAAAATATCCAAAATATAAATACCAAAGGGGAAAAAACCAACAAACCAAACCTCTACCTCACTGCTGTCAATTCTAAATCATAACGATTATGCAGAACAAATCAGAACTGCTACAAACTTTCTCCCTCACAGATACTGGTAGGTTCAAACCAGTACTCTTTCAGCTAACAGTAAAATGCTTTAAGCATCATACCACTAATGCTCCTTAAAGCACATCAATCATTGCCACAGAGTCAGAAACAACTCATGGCAGACTCTTCAGTGGGTTTCCTAAGGCTTTAAAACACATGGGAAGAGACTCACCATCTTTCTCCAGAGATGGTGATGGATTTGAAAGACCAAAGAGGTGCAGACTTTGGTTTAGCAGAGCAACTTCTTATGGTCTACACCACTAGAGATTATAATATATAACTTTAGAGGGGAAAATTGTATCTAAAACACAGTTTCTCAGTATCAGCACTACTGACATTTTGAGACAAAAGTTCTTTCCTGTGGGAGTTGTGTTATATATTACAGAATATTTAACAGCATCCCAGATCTTTACCCACTAGATGCTTGTACCACAAGACCTTTTCACTTCTGTCAATTAAAAATGTCTTTCAACACCAAGGGCAAAACCATTCCTAGTTTTAAATTACTAACCTAGACAACATAACCTCATAAACATGAGACAAATTATTTATACAGATATTTCTATAGACAGACACATAGATCAATGGAATCGAATTGAGAATCCAGAGATCAACCCATCTATCTATGGTCAACTGATATTTGACAAGGAGATGAAATCAGTGAAGTGGGGGAACGACAGCCTTTTTAACAAATGGTGTTGGCAAAATTGGAAAAATATCTGCAAAAGACTCAAGCAAGACCCACACTTCACTCCATACACAAAAACTAACTCAAGGTGGATCATGGACCTAGGACTAAAACCAAGGACTATAAAATTCATTACAGAAAAGCTAGGAACAACACTAGAAGTCCTAATCCACAACATAAACAGTCTTCCCAGTATCCTGGAAAAGCTACAACCAGGAGAAGATAACATAGATGAATGGGACCTTCTAAGACTCAAATCCCTATGCACATCCAAAAACTTCTCCAGTAGGGTAAAAAGGGAAGCCACTGACTGGGAAAAAGTATTCGGTAATATCATATCAGATAAGGGACTTATATCCAGAATTTATGAAATACTTGAGCACCACAACAAGATAAAGGTAAATAATCCAATAGAAAAATGGGCACAGGATATGAACAGGCACTTCACCGAAGACGACATTCAGATGGCTAACAAACACATGAAGAAATGCTCAAAAACCCTAGCCCTAAGAGAGATGCAAATTAAAACAACTATGAGATATCATTTCACCCCAGTCAAAATAGCAAAATTTAACAGAACAGCAAGCAACAAATGCTGGTGAGGCTGTGGAGAAACTGGAACCCTGATTCACTGTTGGTGGGAGTGTAAAATGGTGCAACCCCTGTGGAAAGCAGCATGGCGCTTTCTCAAAAAGTTGCAAATAGAGATACCATTTGACCCAGCAATTCCACTACTGGGAATATACCCTGAAGAGACCATAGCTGACATCCAAGCAGATATATGCACACCCATGTTTATTGCAGCTTTGTTCACAATAGCAAGCAGTTGGAAACAACCTAAGTGCCCATCAACAAACGAATGGCTAGAGAAGCTGTGGTATATTCGCACAATGGAATACTATGCTGCATTAAAAAACAAGGAACTCATGCAATATTATTCAAAATGGTTGACTCTGGAGAAGATTATGCTGAGTGAAATATCCCAGTCACAAAAGGACAAATATTACATGATGCCACTGTTGTAGAATGGGACTGTCCTTGGGGTTGGGGAGAGACTGAGTAAGATGGGTTCAATAATGTATACTGCACTGAAACAGAGGAAGGAGAAAACTGTTTAAAAGAGATATATAACTAGGTATTTCTGTCATCACAGGAGTCTAGAGCGAGGGCTACATGGTGGAGGGGACCTGGGGGAGGGTTTGTAAAACATTGCAAGAATCTTTTCTTTTACTTTTCCATAATTTCTGGACTCATGTACTTATAACTTGTTAGTCAAATTTGTGTCTTCTAGGGTGCAACACCCCCATGATACATCTTCAAGGATATGAACATGTACGGCCAAGCACAATCAATAAGAGTGCATCTAAATCCCAAAATCAATCTCCATAATAGTCTATGTGTTTCCTACTGCCAAAGGGGCCCTTTAGAGTAGTGAGAGAAGATCTTCACCCTGAAACCCACAGCATCCTGTTTCAGCAGGAAGTAGCTAAGAGAATACGCCATCCCCTTTTCCTTATGACTCAGGGTGAAGTCTCTCTCAGGGAGGAGTGATAGGGAATGGCAAAGGACACACTGACAAAGAAGATTAATCAGAACTGGCTTTGACAAGCACTGTGGTATTTGGACAAGAACAAACTGGGAGGAGGGTAGAGAGAATAGTGCAACAATGAATGAATGGAAACCCAAAATCTCTGTAAATGTTTATGAAAATTAATAAAATATAGGAAAAAAAAGAAAACAATAAACACATGAGAAGACACTAATATCACTTGTTTTGTTGTTAGGTACTGTTGAGTCGAGCACAACTCACAGCAACCATCTGAACAAAATATCTGAACCCTGGTTCTATCCTGTGTCATTCTCATACTTCCTTACATACAATGGCCCACTGCAACAGTCACCGTGTCAATCCATCTGGTTGAGGGTCTTTCTCCTTTGATGACCCTCCACCCTTCCCAGTATCATGTCCCTCTCCAAGGAATAGCACCTCCTAACAACACTAATCACTAACAAATTACAATAAACACAATTAAAATTACTGCACAAACATAAGAATACCTGAAATTACAAAGCCTGACAATCCAAAATGTTGGTAAAGATGTTGAACTACAGGCATTCTCAAAACTATAAAGGAAATGTAAAATGGTGTGATATGAAAAACAGTATGGTAGTCTCATAAATGACACTTTCATAAAACTCCAAAATTCTCTAAGCTGTTGCTGTGTTGACTGCCTTTGAGTCAAGCATGACTCATCATGAACAAAAGGCCTGAAAGACCCTCTACAACTATTGACATTTCCAAAGGTCACAGAGCTTCTGGAGGCATGTTGTTTAGGAAGTGAATACCACTTCTGCTTCCAAATAAACTGGTATTTATCTTAATATAAATTTACAAAAAGACTTCTATGTGAACATTCACATTAGTTTTATTCATAATATGTCTAAATTAGAAATAATCCAAATGTCCATCAACTGATAAGTGAATAAATTCATTTTAATGTATTAATTAAATGATTTACTAGTCAGTAATAAATAAGGACTGAAA
This sequence comes from Elephantulus edwardii, assembly GCF_000299155.1. Lineage (NCBI taxonomy): Eukaryota > Metazoa > Chordata > Mammalia > Macroscelidea > Macroscelididae > Elephantulus > Elephantulus edwardii. The sequence goes on along the minus strand of NW_006399840.1, from coordinate 6,575,040 downwards.
CAAACTACTCTAAATAATTCCATTTACACAAAATTAAAAAAAAATTAATCTACAGTAAGGGGCAATGTTGGCATAGTGGTAGTATTTTGTGTTCGGTTGCTAACTGAAAGGTTGGTAGTGTGAATTCACCCGTCAATCCACAGGAGAAAGAGAAAGCAGTTTCCTCTTAGGAAGATTTATAGCTTCAGTAAGACAAGGGCAGGTAACTATCAGTCAGAATAGACGCAATGGTAATGAGCTATCCAAAGTTAGAAAAAGTAGATCAAGAGTCACCTCAACCTGGGGATGAAAGATGATCACATCGTTATGAGCACAAGAGAACACTGAGGTGAGAGAAACATTATTTTTACCAAAACTCACTTCATTTATTCTTTTATATTTTGTGTGACTTTAATGAAAGTTTATAGAAAAGTCGGGGTTTCATTCATTTATTGTTGTACCTTTTCCTCCTTCCCACTTTCTAAAACTCACTTTAAAGATATACCTTACTTTATCATCTATAAATTAAATCTCAATGAAATTGATTAAATCACACAGCCTTTCCTTTCTGAAAACTGATACTGTGTGCCGTTGAGTTTCAATTGATCAATCAACCATAGCTGACTCTCCAGTGGGTTTTCGGAGGCAGTTAATCACATAGGAAGAGACTAACCATCCTTCTCCTGTGAAGGTGAAGGTGGTGTTTGGTTTGAACCATATGCCTTCAGAAGTACAGCACAACTTATCACTAGACTATCAGAGCTCCCTTTCTGGATTGAGATTGTACACAGCTTTAGTTTGCTTGGCTCCACAGTCAACACTCTTGGTACCAGCAACCAGGAAATTAAAAGGCGCATTGCAATGGGAAAGTCTGCTGTTAGGGACCTCTCCAAAGTGCTGAAGAGCAATGGTGTCTCTTTGGAGACTAAGGTGCACCTGAT
>NW_006399840.1:6558572-6573208 GCF_000299155.1 Elephantulus edwardii | reverse complement strand
CACACAAAAAGCAAACCACTGTCTAGGAGGAACTAAAAAAAAATTTTAAAATCTAGAAAAAAATCACAAGGTGCAACAGTTTTCAGTTATTTCTTCTTCAACAATGCTAGTGAAACAGAAAAATTTCAAGTAAAAAAAAAAATAAAAATCTTAGGAACTAAATCATCATTTTATCATGTATATGTGGTTATCAATGACCAAAAAATTAAAATGTACAGGACTTTAGGTTTCAAATTTTGTTTTCTCAAAACTTATATTACTCAATACAGAAATATTAGTATTGATAAATTTTGGATATAATCATTCAGACTCTGTTTTAAGAGTACACCTAAGACACAGACCACATTTGTCAATAATTGATGAGTTGACTGCTTAACAGTTCTAATTCCAGGAAAGTTTATCCTACAGCCAATGTAAGATGTTTTCTATATTCTTCAAAATTTGTTACCAGAATTGAAGATAATATGTCAAATGTATTTCTTTTCTCCACCCTAAGCTGAAAATGCATTTGAATAAGGATAAAGGGCAATGTGACTTTAGAAATGTTGATATTATGTGCCATTAAGTCATAACCACTAACAGCTGATCCTCTAGTGGGTTTTCAGAGATAGTAAATCTCAGGGGAGGAGACTATTCATCTTTTCCTCATTGAGCAGCTGATGAGTTCAAACTATGAGTAGTCTAGTTGTTGTTAAGTGCCGTCGAGTCGTAGAGGACTCATAGCAACCCTATGAACAATAGACCTGAACACTTGTATAATTTCATCGTTTCTCCAAGTTCATAGGGTTTCCAGAGGTAAGCTATTTTGGAGGTGGATGCCATTCCTGCTTCTAAGCTTATATTAATATACCACTAGGACTCCTTAAGGGAATAAAACCAGATATATGTAAAAAAGCAGATATGTACAACAAAATTAAAATATTTAACTTCTCTTGGAAGAAGCAGTGTTCTCAATTCTTTCTTATCTTGGATTAAGGCTTAGAATACACCAATGAACTATGTCTTTCACTGAATACTTTTTGAGCATAGGGTGTACATTATATACTGGGCAAATAACTAGGTCAGCAGTTCTAATCCAGCAGTAACTGGGTGGGAGAAAACTCATTAAGACTGATAGTGTGTATCCTCCTAAGCAGTTCTAATCCAGCAATTCTATAAGATAAACATGGGCAATTACATCACTTTAAGATCTACAGTCCTGGAATCTCAATGGAGGTTAACTGAGAGTCAGAACTCACAGCATGAGTAACTAAAAAAATCAAGGAAAAACAATGTATATGAACTTTACATTCTTTGTATGTAAACTGGTATAAAATATAAAAAAAGCAAAACTTTTTCCAAGTCAAGGAAACAATACTTTCAAAGGGAATAAAGAAGTAAATTACTATGGTTTGAGAAACTTTGAAAATTGGTTTTTCTAGTCATTGAGTTAGCCTCCCCGCCACCTCCCCCACCCAGGCCCCTGGAGGCATGGTCTCCAGCTACCTCAACTGCTGACACACTGTCTTGAAAACCATCAATAGCTGTGGGGCCAATGTAAGAAAGTGCTTTCCACACCTTGGGGTATGTGAAAACAGCAATACAAGAGTAGCAGCATGACATGTTGACTTAGCTCAATCTGGCTGAAAGCTATCTGGACCGAAAAATTGTATTCTGTAGACTAAGAATCCAGTTATGTTGCGCCTGGCCCACTGCTCACCAGTTCCTGCAAAAACCAGCCTGTGTAGCCACAGTGACAGTAAGTCATTCCCCTCATGGGGAATGAGTCTCTAGAGGACCCTTCAGCAAACTACTGGACCCAAGGGCCATAGAGGAGCTGGAGAAGTGAGCCACAGATTGAGCTGTTAATGTTAGAAACCATGGACTTATACAGCAGGTTAAGCATGTGGGATCACTTTGTATCTGCACCCTTATAACTGGTGTCAGAAGTGTTGGGATTTGTTGCTCCAGAGTCATAGGAACAGTTTCGTTTTGTAAATTTGGGGCTTGGGAAGATATAAAGTTAAAATGTTTATTGTTTGTTTCTACAAAGTGGGGGAGAAAACTCAAAAGGTTAATTTTGCTGCTGCTAAGATGAGAAGTTAAGAAGCTGCTTTTATGGCTTGAAAGAAAGGTATGAAGATAAAACTGAGAATTTCTTTAGAAGTCTATATATGATTTTTTTCCTTTCTATGTTATAATGTTATGTAGAAATACACTGTAAAAATGAGTATAGGGATATTTAATACTAAGATATATTGTAAAAAATTAAGGTTTTAATAATTTAATACTAAGATGTATTATAAAAAATTATTAAAGTATTATTGATTTAATGCTAAGAAAAATGACTTAAGATTTTTTTTTATTAAACTATACTGGATCTTGTTACAGTGAGGTAGACGGTGGAAAGTATGATATACATGACAGTTACTGACGTAGCAATGTTAATGAATACTGATGTAATAATGATGGGATATATTGTAATTTAGAGGAAAAATTAAGCCAGCTGAATATTAATTGGCTATTTTTTAAAAAGAAAATTTACCCTAAATGAATGTTTGTAGTAAGTAGGAGAATTTGGTACAGAGTGTGGATCTTAACCTAAGAAAGATTATCCCAACTCAGTACTCTGAAGACCAAGACAAGCAGGGAAAGAGAGACTTTGCCAATAAACTGAGACAAAGTAACAGGGTCGCATCAGAGCCCGCTCTCCAGGACATGATGTTAAAAGAAGATAACCAGTATGCTTAACTTGTAGTGACCTATTGGGTCTCCTTGATGTGGGGAAGTGGGAAACATCAGAACTCCTTTTCAAGAACTTAATGCTAAAGGAAGCTGGAGAGTATGATCAACTTGTGGTGATTACCTGGGTCCACTTAAAGAGTCGAAGTGGGAGATATGTAGTAATGAAGAGACAGGCTGACTTTTGACTTGTTCCTTCAGTACAATCCTAGTACCTAGCATGATAAACGGATAAATGAAGAAGGCTTACTGGTTTGTGGAGCAGGGAGTCTTAAGGATCCCTAATGTTCTGACTTAGCCTATGTAGAACTACAGTTGAATGAAGGGCCCAGACAGTCTGAAACAAAGAAAGAAATGTGGACTCCTCAGTTAGCTGCTGATGTGCATTTGGACACAGCCATGGATGGTTGGAGATGTGTTGACCAAAACCCAACCAGATGAAGACAAGCTATTTCCTTCTGTGAGCTACTGTTGATTAACTGATGGTTTGCTCTGGACTGCACCTTTGTATACACATGCATATGTTCAAAGCTTCAACTGTACAAGAAGATTCTTCAGCGAATAAGACAGGCTTGTTTACTCATAAACTGGTTTGACAGTCATGGGCAAATCAGAAACTGACTATCTAAATGGGCAGATTAAGACTTAACAAGTGAAGCAGCTGGCTTACATACTTCCACGCATATAAATAATGGTAAAAGGGAAGTTGATCCATCATATAATGAGAGATAATGGCTAGAAAAGGCAGGTGGTGGTCTCTGGTGTCAGAAACCTGGAGAAGTGACTTTCCTATCCATTGTGTGAACCCCATCCCTCTAGCTATCTTAACTGCAAGACACACAGTCTTAAAAATCATCAACAATCGTGGGACCAATATAGGAGAGAGAACTTTCCAGAATGTGTGAGGAACTGTGAAGACACTGTGAGAGACAGTGGAGGAAAGAGAGGGAAGAGCCTCTAGCATCACTGTGAAATAACTGTGGGAAAATGTAACTAGAGGTACCTTGGAGATGGAGCCACAGTTTATGATGATTCAATAACTGCTCAGAGATAAAGTTTGTTGGACTAATTGAGAAAACGAGAGTATTTATTTGTGCTGCTGAACTGAACCAAGCTTTTGACTTATTGACTGAGAAGCAGTCTGAACTAATTAAGGAAATGTGTCTTGCTGTTCATCTGGCTTGGGACTGCTAGACTAAACCTGGACTTGCATTTTGTGATATTGTTGGCCTCCCATACTCCCCAACCTACTTCCCTAATACATGCCACAACTGTGAATAAAGTCCATGAGAAAAATTGCAATGAATATTGGATCAAATGATTCATAGAAATAGGTGTAGAAGGATGGCAGGTGGCATGCTTAACTGTGTTGTTATCTGTATGGTACTATGGAAATTGACAAAATTGGTATGTCATCAACTCTTGGGGCCATGTTTTATGCATATTCCTTCAGAGTAGCTTGAACTTCCTCCTTCATCACCACAGACTCATGATAATATGCTATTTTATGAAATTCTTCTGTGTCAACCAATTCTTTTTGGTATAGTGACTCTGTGTACTCCTTCTATCTTCTTGTGATGCTTCCTGGGTAATTCAACATTCTGTCCACAGCATCCTTTATTTATTACAACTTGAGGTTTGAATTTGTTCTTCAGTTCCTTCAGCTTAAGAAATGTTGAGTTTGTCCCTTTTGATTTTCCAACTCCAGCTTTTTGCACATTCCATTATACTAACTTGCTTTGTCTTCCCATGCTGCTCTATAAATCTTCTCTTCAGCTCCTAAGATCTTGATTTTTTTCCCTTTGCTTTGTCTTCTCGGCATCCTAGGGCAATACTCAGAGTCTCTTCTGTATCCATTTTGGTCTTTTCTTCTTCCTCTCTTTATGTAATAAAGATATTCACAAAAAACAAGGCCCAAGGAACTGACAGCATATCAATTGATATATTTCAACAAACAGATGTTAACCTGGACACACTTATCAGGTTGTGCCAAAAAATCTGGAGGACAACCACCTGGCGAATGGACAGGTAAAGATACATATTTATTCCCATTCCAAAAAAAGGTGACCTGACAGAATTATCAAACGGTATCATTAATATCACATGCAATTAAGAGCTTGCTGAAAAATACCCAAAACCAACCAGAACAGCACATGAAAAATGCCGAGATATGCAGGCTAGGTTTAAAAAGGCCCTAGACCTCTTTAGAAGTGGCACCAGGGACATTAAAGCCAAGTTTAGATGGATCCTAGCTGAAAGCAGAGTGTATCAAAGGAATTTGTATTTGTGTTTCATTGACTATGCAAAGGCATTTGATTGAGCAAATCACAACAAACTATGGCTAATTCTGAGAATAGGAATCCCAGAACACCTGACAGTGCTTATTTGAAATCTATACTTAGACCAGGAGGTAGTTCTCAGAACAGAGCAAGGCAACACTTCATGGCTCAAAATTAGGAAATGTGTATGCCAGAGATGCATCCTATCTCCTTACTTTTTCAATCTTTATGAAGAACAGATCATCCGAGAGGGTGAGTTCTATAACTAGGAGTGTAACATCAGATTTGGGGGAAGATTTATCAACAACCTTCATTATGCAGATAATAAAATCTTGCTTGTTGAAACTAAGAAGGACCTGAAGCATTTGTTGCAGAAGGTCAAGGACTGCAGCCTTCAATATGGATTGAAGATCAACATCTAGAAAACAAAGATTCTCACCACTGGGCCAACTGGCAACATCATAATAGACGGTGAAGAGACTGAGATTTTTAACAGCTTTAGCTTGCTTGGTTCCACAATCAACATTCCTTGTACCAGCAGCCAGGAAATTAAAAGACATATTTCCTTGGGAAAGTTTACTGTCAGAGACCTCTCCAAAGTATTGAAGAGCAATGATGTTACTCAGAAGACTAAGATGCACTTGATACAGGCCATGACCTTTGCAATCCCTTGCTATGTAGACAGCCAGACAATGACTAGGGATGATAGAAGGAGAAATGATGACTTAGAGCTGTGGTGTTGGAGAAGAGTACTGACTATTTGATGAACTGCTAGGAGAACAAGCAAGTTCATCCCAGAGAGGTTGAAACCAGGCTGCTTCTTGGAGGGAAGCATTTTGAAACTTCGTCTGCATATTTTGGGCATACTGCAAGAAGGGAACAATCCTTGAAGAAGGACAACATGCTTAGAAGGGTGGAGGGACAGTACAAGAGATAAAGACCCTAGAGGAGATGGCTTTAATCAGTGATTGGGGTAACGGGAGTAGGTATGCCAGAGACAATAATACTGACTCACGAAAGAACAGAATTCAGATGTTGTACATAGAGCACAAAACCACAAAATGGGTATTTGATGGGGGTAGTTCCAATTCATGAAGTAGGAAGACGTCAGCCTCAACACCCTCACATTGCAATTGCTTCTTTTGTACATATCAAATTAACAAAGGTAAGTCTAATAAGATGAAGAAATGGAAATGATCAAAGAATTTAGGAGAGTACTGATAGGTTAAAGTACAAAAGTAGTTCTAAGGAGTAGTAGAGAACAAAATCATTTTCAGAGCAAAGTTAAGGAAAAGGAGGACCCAGAAAAATATCACGTAGCTAATTTCTTATTTTAAGGGAGACAAAAAGTCAGAGGGTATATAGTTCGGTTGTTTTTAAGATAGAATTATACCTTGAGTGCATATTGTTATTAGCCACTGTGACAGAATCAACTCATAGCTGACCCTCCAGTGGGTTTTCAGAGGCAATAAATCAGAGAGGAGAGTGCCATCTTTCTGTCTTAGAGCAGTTGGGGCATTTCAACCTTTGGCTTGGCTGTGCAGCTCCTTACCACTAGGCCCTGCAAGCTCCCTCATAATGTAGTAGAGAAAGGAAACGACTACAAGAGTAAAAGAGCAGATGAGAGAAAAAAATAAAATGCAGCAAAGAAAGAACTACAGGCACAAAAGAGCAGATGAAGGAGAATGGAACTGAACAAAAACTGGGTTGGCTCTGATCAGGAGTATATGATCAGAGAGATAGGCAAGTGAGCAGATATGACAAGTTCCAGTTAGATCGAACTGGTAAAAGGACTCTATCCTTCTACTGAATAATCTGTTTTCCACTCTTTATCATTTCCCTTACATTGAGTGTTCATTTTGTCACTAGACTCTGGAAAAAAGGGTTGGCAGGTTGAGCTAACCACACAATGCAGGCTAGAGTTGATACTGATTGTGCAATCCCTTCTAATCTGCAGTAAAGTGCAACAGAAATAACTTATCTTACCTATTTCGCTTCCACTTCCTCCATCCTGAACACTCCACAAGATGATGCTGCTCTCTGAGGCAACAGCAACCATTTTGTCTTTGTCTCCATGTGGACCTCCAACAACTTTTGCATTTAAAGCCACCCGTTCAATAGTCCAGTCCAAATAAGGGCTTGTAAACACCTGCTGCCATCCTGAAGATTCTTTGATTCTGTTAAGAGAAAACAGACACAAAAGCTAGACTCAGGAACAACTAAACAAGTAAGAATACAAATAAAATTCCACTAAAAGATAAAACACTACCATAGGCTACTACTCATAGCTACTATCCACTTTTTTATTTATTAAAATTGACATACACTATCTACAAAGTAAAAATATAACAGAATATAGATATATAATTTTAAAAGATAATGCAAAGAAACTCACAAAAGCTAATTTTGTTGTTTTAAAGCTTAAAAAAAATTTGCCTTTTTTGGTTCATTTCCTATGCACAGGAATAAGTCAATAAAAACCAGATCTAGGGATTTTACAACACAACTTCTAACATTCAATCTATTTTGATATGGTCCTAGAGATGTCAGTGTATCGTAAACTAATTCGGCATAATAGGCATATTCCAGTATCTCGTAGTAAAACTCAAGGAATAAAAGAGCATCTTTAGGAAACCTACTTTGAAGAATGGTTTTTTAAATGGCTAAATGCAAAATCTTATGAGATCCTTCATTCCACATTAAAAGGTGGAGCTAAAGGATACAGGCTTGCCGCATATGAAGTATAAAAATTACTGAGCTTTTAGTTCATCTTTTTAAAAACTATGCTTTGAAATGTTTCATTTTCTTGCCTTATTTGAAGTGAAGTCTTTCAGACATGTTTCTATGGAATTATACAAGTCCCCATACACTTAAAACTTAAACAGTGGTATAATTTATGATAATGAATAATTTGGATTTTAACTACGGGATAGGTATCTACAGATCTACTGGGGTGAGATGGTATATCATTGTGGTTTTGATTTTCATCTCTCTATTGCCATTGATTTTTAGCATTTGTTCATGTGTCTGTTGGTGACCTGAACGTCTCCCTTTGTGAAAAGTCTTTCCATATCTTTTGCCCATTTTGCAACTGGATCATCAGTCTTTTTTCCTCTGGAGATCCATTATTATTCTATAAACTTTTGTTAGGAGACTCTTGCCTGAGATGGTATTGTCAAATGTTTGTTCCCACCCGGTAGGCTTTCTTTTCATCCTGGACAAAGAATATTGAGTACACTACAAACTGCAAAAGAACATACATCTCTGTCTTGGAGTAAGTGTAACCAGGTGTTCCTTAGAGGCAAGAATGATAAAACTTAAGTCCCCATACTCTGGGCATGTTTTCAGGTAGTGCCAGTCCTTGGAAAAAGACATGGTACTTGGAGGTCAGAGAGAGCTCTGCTGGCCTAGTGGATAGAAAGTTACGCTACCAACCCAAAGGTGGGTGATTTTAATCTGCGGTCCTCAGGACTGGTTTTAATTATTTTTGGTCAAACATTCTTCTAAGTGGCATAGCACTGGTCTGTCCATTTGCTGTACTGAGGTAACTCATGGTTGCTGTGATGCTAAACATTGTGATACTGATGTGTCAAATGCGGTAATGGTTACCCGTGGTGGACAGTGTTTGGTGGAACTCCCAGATTAAAACAAGCTTGGAAGCAGGAGTGGCATCCACCTCCAAAATAGCTTGCCTCCAGAAACTCTATGAACTTGGAGAGATGATGAAAGTTATACAAGCATTCATGTCCTTCATTCATAGGATCACTATGAGTCATCTACGATTCAATGGCACTTAACAACAACAAAAACAAAAACACAGATAAATAAAGCAAGCAAAATTATAAAGCTTCTCTTATAAAGAACAAATACAGATGATATCAAGTGTTCTCTTATATACTACCTATAAAGCAATATTAAAAGAATTTATCAGTTTTGTCTAAGTATCATATGGCTTATAATTGCCCTCTTCAGCCATCAGATGAGATTCGTATGTCAAGATAAACAAATGGAGATAATTACCTAATAAATTCCAAAACTGACACTGAGAAATAAAATACTTTTATAAGATAATCAAATTGGGATTTTCAGTACTTCAGGTATAGTGCCAACAAGCTGCTTTGTAGATGCACACATATAATGAGACTCCTACTTTAAAAAGAGTTATTGAGTTCATTTAATAGTATGAATGTTATAATCTGGGAGTCATTAATTCAGGAATATAAATAATAATAGGTACTCCAACAGTTAACAGACATCATAGGTATAAATTAATTTTTTCTACAGCTATTAGTGTATTACAAAATAATAGGACATGAAAACACAGAAGAATCACAACAGTGTATTTCAAAATTATTATAACAATTATAAATTTTTACTCATTAAGATATGAGACCAACAAAGAATGTTATTTTGCCAGGCTTTAAAGAACAAAAGATGATCAGTACTACAGAAAATCATGGGATTCACATTAATGATCCTAATTCAGCCATTTAATAGATTAGGCAATTGATTCAGAATAAAAATAACAATAAGGGAGAATTATGGTGTAGTTCTTAGGGAGCTGCACTGCTAATCTAATGGCAACTCGTTCGATTGTTTCCGAGGTGATTTATAGCCTCTGAAAACCTGCAGGAGGGTCAACTCTGAATTGGCTCCGAATTGATAGCAACGACTTCTGCGTTATCTCAGTCACACTACAGTTTATACTATCTGGGAAATATTAAAGACATAGTAAGACTATGAGCAATATTCACTTAATTAGCAATGAAAATAAAAGCTTATTAAATATCATTAGGATATACTCCAAAATCCAGACTCACTGACCTCACGTTGATTTCAACTCATGATAAGGCAGATCAGAACTGCCCCAATGAAGAAACAGACTGTCTCATTTTTCTCTGACAGAGTAGCCGGAACTTTTAAACTACCACACTTTTGGTTAGCAGCCAAACGCATCACTGCTCCACAGACTTAACTAAGTTAAACGATATGGAGCAAAACTACTTGGTTGGGAGAGTCAAGGGTGGCTAAAATCATATAATGTTCTGCAGTTTCCAGTTATCTGAGCTTTATTATTCAAAACTGTCTTTTTTACCCAAAAGATTAACTGTAAGTTTTATGTTAAATTAATTATTTTATTAAGGAGAGAAGATGTTATGTGGATGGGCGGGAATATGCAAACAACATGTGTTAGCCTATCCACAACAGGATTGGCCAGTCTCAACAATCTACAAGGATACTGGCTGGTCTTGCCAATAAACTGAACAGCTCAAGCCACAGAAATACATCATCCCCCACCAATGAAGAGGAAAGAGACCTCATGCCACCACCAGAGAGGAAATCTCACCACCAGGAAAAGAGCAGCCATGGATGAAATGAAAACCTGATGTGAGATAAGCCTGCTGGTGAGTGGGAGAAGCCAATACTGGCAGAACTGAGAACTTTATTGGACAGCTAGGGGGCAGTGGGGAAGCCAATATTGGCAGGATTAAAACCTTGAGAAAGAACACCAAGCTATGAGGCTGTAGGAGAAGTTGCCTGCATTCACATTTTGGAAACTGCCTTGACTACATTGCTATTAATCTAGATTATAACCTTTTGACTTCCCCAATATGGTTCTATGTAGTCTGTGAGCTATCACATCAGATTCTGAACCTCTAGCAAAGCAGTAAAACTCCAGTTGAGAAGAGCAGAAAAAGGTAGGGGACATGGGGGTGGGGGAGCATGTCTGACCTCATGTCTGAGCATGTCTGATGCTGTTGACAGAGACAGTTCCCCTTTGTGAAGTTGGTAAAGGTCAAGCCTGGCTCTCCTTACACAGTCCTTGCTCTTTTTACGGTTTCTGGTGGAACATTGCCAAACAAGCTATTGGACCATGGCCAGGGCCCATATGAGGTAAAGACTCGCGTGAAGGTCAGAGGCCAGCCCTTATCCAATCAGAGCTGAGATCTGTGTGTTGTCTTATAAGGAAGTCTCCAGTGCTTCCTAAGTCTGACATGGGCAGTAAGAATTATCCCCAAGCAACCAAATAAATAACTAAGTAGGTGGACACATAACATGTAATCACTACTTCATGAACAACTGTCAACAACAGGAACCTACAGGAACATCATTCCATTGGTCCATACACCACTATCCTTCATTTACATAAAATCCGTTTCAACAGATTACATAAGCACCCAGTGTCTCATAATCCATTGTCCTCTCAACTTTCCTTTCCATGACCTCTTCCTCTCTCTGAAACAAATTTTTGCTAATAAACTGCTTTTACTTTCACTCTTGCCTATTCATCTTCTTTCTCAGGAGGTCTGACATTCCTGTCCTTAAAGACTCTTGAATGACAGGATTCTGATCACACACCTCTTGCTGCAGCAAGGGCCCACATCAAGACTACTTGCTGGCGAGGTTGTGGAGAAACTGGAACCCTGGTTCACTGTTGGTGGGAGTGTAAAATGGTGCAACCCCTGTGGAAAGCAGTATGGCGCTTTCTCAAAAAGTTGCAAATAGAGATACCATTTGACCCAGCAATTCCACTACTGGGAATATCCCCTGAAGAGACCATAGCTGACATCCAAGCAGATGTATGCACACCCATGTTTATTGCAGCTTTGTTCACAATAGCAAGGAGTTGGAAACAACCTAAGTGCCCATCAACAAACGAATGGCTAGAGAAGCTGTGGTATATTCGCACAATGGAATACTATGCTGCATTAAAAAACAAGGAACTCATGCAACATTATTCAAAATGGTTGACTCTGGAGAACATTATGCTGAGTGAAATATCCCAGTTACAAAAGGACAAATATTACATGATGCCACTGTTGTAGAATGGGACTGTCCTTGGGGTTGGGGAGAGACTGAGTAAGATGGGTCCAATAATGTATACTGCACTGAAACAGAGGAGGGAGAGAACCGTTTAAAAGAGAGATGTAACTGGGTATTTCTGTCATCACAGGAGACTAGAGCAAGGGCTGCATGGTGGAGGGGACCTGGGGGAGGGTTTGTAAAACAATGAAAGAATCTTTTCTTTTACTTTTCCATAAGTTTTGGACTCATGTACTTATAACTTGTTAGTCAAATTTGTGTCTTCTAGGTTGCAACACCCCCATGATACATCTTCAAGGATACGTACATGTACAGCCAAGCACAATCAATAAGAGTGCATCTGAATTCCAAAATCAATCTCCATAATAGTCTATGTGTTTCCTACTGCCAAAGGGGCCCTTTAGAGTAGTGAGAGAAGATCTTCACCCTGAAACCCACAGCGTCCCTTTTCAGCAGGAAGTAGCTAAGAGAATACGCCGTCCCCTTTTCCTTATGACTCAGGGTGAAGTCTCTCTCAGGGAGGAGTGATAGGGAATGGCAAAGGATACACTGACAAAGAAGATTAATCAGAACTGGCTTTGACAAGCACTGTGGCATTTGGACAAGAACAAATTGGGAGGAGGGTAGAGAGAATAGTGCAACAATGAATGAGTGGAAGCCCAAAATCTCTGTAAATGTTTATGAAAATTAATAAAATATAATTATAGAAAAAAAAAAAAAGACTACTTCAAGCAAGTCAGACAAGAGCTCTTTTAGGTGCCACTAAAATTGCTTTAAGACTGCGCAAGAGTTCTTTTATGAGGCATTAAGTTGATGTCTCTGAGTTGTGGTGCTGGAGAAGAGCACTGAATATCCCACAGACTGTCAAGAAAACAAGCATATCTTGGAAAAAGCACAGCCAAAGTGCTCCTTGGAGGCTAGGATGGTGAAACTTTATCTCATGTATTTCGAGCATGTTGTTAGAAGAGGCTATTCCTTGGAAAGGAATAAGGTCTTCACCTAAAGAAAGGAAGACCCTCAGGCTCAAGTGTGTTAGAGATGGTGAGAATGGCAAAGGTAAGGTCATGGTTCAGATCTACTGCTCATAGGGCCACTGTGAATCATACTTGGCTTGATGGCATTTGACAACAAGAAAAAGATTGCTATACACTCCCTGTTGCTGTATAGGGAGGCACCAATCTTCCTGTTGTGCCTCAAGCCAGTTCAATTCTCTGAATGATCAAGGGAGACTGAAGCCAGGAGACTGACCTCACAATCACTACAGGGGTTCCTATCATCAGATACAAAAGTGGTTAAGATATATACAGAAAAAATGAAAACTAAAATAGCTTTTGAGTCTAAAAATATAAAAGAAATATTACTTTAAAAAATTGTTTTGTCTGTTAGGAGTTATTAATTTAGTCACAGCAACTCCACGTGACAGAACAGAAAACAGAACTATTTAAAAACTCACTCAGAAGCAAAAAACCAAAAACCAAACCATCATACAGTACCTATAGCACACGGCAAAATGGGCATATGCAGCTACAATCCAGTTGTGATGGCCAGCTACTATTAGCACCTTTCGTGGATCCACAGGAAAGCCTATCAAAAGAGAGACACTCTTGTGTTTTAAAGTAAGGATCAACAAGTTAGGGCCTATGAACCAATTTCAATCCTTTCCCCATTTTAAAAAATAAAATCTTACTGGAATACAGCCATATTCACTTGTTTACATATTGTTTATGGCTACTGTGGTATAATGCAGATTTAAGTTAATTGTGACAAAATTGCTATGACAAAGGCTATGCTATTTACTAACTTATTTATGACAGAAAAATTTTTGCCAACCTCTGTTCTAGTGATTCAGAGCATCAAAATATAAATTATATACATTTAAATTAAAATTGCATGTAGATAGGTTTCAAAATATAAATGAGAGATTTGGGCTTAAAGTTTTTTAAAAAGCAAAAGTCACTTCTTTAAGCAAACATATCCAATATTCTCTAGCAGTAAAAGAAAACCTATTTTCTTTACCTATTTACGTCATCAATGCTTACCGAGACGAACAGTCTCTTCTCCAGTTCCAGAGAGAATAGGCTGGGTACCATTTGCCCGAGCTTCACCTTCTGCAGAATTTAGTCCATTTCGAGAATCAGCAGAAGATCTGACCGTGTTGTTTATTTTACGAGTGGGAATACCTGCAAAATAGAAAAATAATGCATTTTACTTTTAGGTTCATTGGTCTAAAAGAAAAAAAAAAAACTTCAAATTTTAACAATAGCCAAAACATTTCTACAAATTTAATTAAGATAGAAGAAAAATTAAAATCATTCAACAGATTTCAGGTAGCCTAATGAATAAGGAGTTGGGCTGTCAACCAAAAGGCAGGCATTTAGAATCCACTAGCTGGACAATGTCAGATGGGTCTTGGTAGAAAGCAAAGAGTACCAGAGGAATGTCTATCAGTGTTTCATTGACTATCAAAAGGCATTGGCTATGTGAATCATAACAAATTGTTGCTAACCTTCAGGAGAATGGAAATCCCAGAACACCTGACTGTGCTCATGTGAAACCTATTCTCGGACCAGGAAGCAGCCCTCAGAACAGAGCAAGGAAACACTGCATGGTTCAAAATCAATAAAGTGTCAGGGATGCTTCCTATTCTCTATAACTTTTCAATTTATATGCAAAACAGATCATTCAGGAAGCAAGGCTTTACGAGAAGGAATGTGGCATCAGGATTAGAGGACGACTCATCAACAACCTAGGTAATGCAAATGACACAAACTGAGGAGGACTTGAAGCATTTGCTGTAAGTGGTCAAGGACT
>NW_006399840.1:6555225-6556817 GCF_000299155.1 Elephantulus edwardii | reverse complement strand
TAGAGCTCGACAATGAAGAAGGACAAAGAAGAAGAACTGCCTTTGAGCTTTAGTGGTGGAGAATAATACTGAACATCCCACAGACTGGCAAAAGAGCAAACAAATATTTCTCAGGGAAACTGTCTCAGGGAGACAAGATTGGTGAGGTTTCATCTCATATTTCTGGCACCAATGTGCCAGAAATGCTTAAACAGGTGGACGGAGGGTCAGTGAAATAGAGGAATACCTTCAATGAGATGGATTAATGACAAACTGACTGTAACAATAGGCTCAAGTTTATGAGAGATGATACAGACAGATGGTATAGGATAGGGTAGAGCACAGATCTACTGTTCTAGGGTCATTATGAGTAATAGCTGACTCTATGGCGCCTGACTACAACTACATTGTTTCTTACCCCAAAGAATTCTGTTTCTTTTTGTTCAGGTTAATTGACTTTTCCTGGGTAAACTTTAAACATCTTGATTGTGATGATTATTGGCTAGCCCTGTAACTGGTCTATTTTATACACAATGCAGAAACTGGATGATTCACTCACTACCCAAAAATGATGTGCTTTCAATCGTTCACATGTACTTTGTTTTATACAAAATGTTGTATAAAAAAAAGATGTAGTATCACAATATACTGTCATTATTTACACCTAATCAAAACCTATTTGCATCCTCTGTTTCCCTTCATCTTATCCAGCCATTCGCTGATCTATGCTCACTCTCCCTTCCCTTTTATCCCAGTCAACCTTTCAGATTGTGTGTAAACCTTCCTTTAGTCTCTCCTCCACCACCCTTTTCAATCATTTACACCTGTCCTCTTCCAAAATATTAAATGCAACAGCGAAAGGGATGGCAGCATCTCAAGTGCCCATCAACAAGAGGATAGAGAAAACATGGTGCATTCACACAATGAAATATTATACAGCGTTAGATAGTATTTCATTGTGTGAATGTACCATAATGTCTCAGTGGCCGTTTGGGCTGTTTTCATGCTCTTGTGATGGTGAATAACGCTGCTATGAACTCTGTTGTACAAATCTCAGTTTGTGCCTCAGTTATCATTTTCTCAGGGTATATTATATTCCAAGTAGTGGAATAGCTGAGTCATATGGAATTTCTATGTTTAGCTCTACGAGGACACGTCAAACTGCCTTCCAGAATGGTTGCATCGTTTTAAAATCCCACCAAGAATGTATAAGAGCTCCTTTCTCACCACATCCTCTCCAACATTTATTACTTGCTGCCCTGTTAAAAAACTTTGCCACTGATACTAGAATGAGATGGTACCTCATTGTGGTTTTTTATTTGCATCTCTCTTACTGTCAGTGATTTGGAGCATTTCTTCATGTGTCTGTTTGCCATTCAAATATCTTCCTCTGTGAAAATTCTTTCCGTATCTTTTGCCCATTTTGTAATTATCAGTCTTTTTCTTGTGGAGGCCCAGGAGTATTCTGAAAACTTTTGTTGTTGTAAGATTCTTGTCTGAGATGGTATTACCAAATGTTTGTTCCCAGGCTGTAGGTGTTTTTTTCACCTGTTGGAAAAAGGTTTTGATGCACACATGGATTTAATCTTTAGAAGGTCCCAGGCATCAATTTT
>NW_006399840.1:6539021-6554752 GCF_000299155.1 Elephantulus edwardii | reverse complement strand
CAGGATAAATTAAAAAAAATTTTTTTAAAAAAGAAGAAATATATACAGTGTTTGAAAATAGTAAAGAACTCTTAAAACACTGTACACCACAGATGATTCTACAGGACAGTATGCTAAGTAAGACACAAAAGGACAAATACTGCCCGTAGTAACTTTATAGTAAAAATTAAAATGTGATAGGAAATAGTGAGATTCTCATTCCTATTAAATTTGTAAAAAATAAACTCAATTACCAAGGAACAGGGTTTTTTTGTCTTACATTTATACTATTCTAATGATAAAAATAATTCTTTAAAAGACTAAAGAAAACAAAGTACAAATACCTGGTGGAGGCAAGTAACCATGGAACAGGACACTGCCACATGATGAACGTTCCAGTTCTTCACACAAAAGAAGCCTCCTTACTGAAAACATTTCAAAGCAAACTTGTCAGTAACACAGGCAAACAGAAAAACCACATCCAATTTTTATTTTCTCTAGTTAAAAAGGTAAGGGAGAAATAAAGGAAAAAATTTACTTAAACCTGATAACTTATTTATATGAAAATCTACAAATCCCAAGCTTCTTATAAAGCAAGTATAATTTGGAAAAGCTCAGTTCACAAAAGGTCAAATCATAAACAGAAAATATCAGAACACATACCTAGTGGAGTAATTCCATAAAATTCTGCTTCATGTCTGAGAACATTAATATTCACTCCCCTTCAAAGAAAAAGAAATTATTTCATTTTCAAACACTGGCAACAGGGATTATCATATGAAGGAAAAGGTACTGTCTTAATGTGAACAAAGTCACAGACTGTAAAAACATGTATTTTATGTTGCTAAGTGTTACTGAGTTGGAACCAACTCATAGCAACCCTCCAGCAGGTTTACAGAGGCAGTCATAGTTTGTTTCTCTTTCTCCAACTGAACAGCTAGTGGATTCAAACTTCATGCTTTTGGGCTGGTAGCACAACTCCTCAACACTAGGGCACCAGAGTGCCCTATATATTTCATAAAGCCCTTTAATTATAGTATATTGTTCATTTAGAAAAAGTCTCAATAAAAAAATGCATGCAAGCACATTTCGTTAGGAACTACTTAAAAATTATCAGCTTACACGTAAGTGATTAAATAGATTACAGCATCTATGAGGAGGAAATAAAATGTGCAACAACAAGACTTTGGTGGGAACCAAGATGGCGGCGGTGGAGAAAACAGCCTTTTTACAATTGGTGCTGGCAAAATTGGAAAACTAGCTGCAGAGAACTCAAGCAAGAGCCATACCTCACTCCAAACACAAAAAGCAACTCAAAGTGGATCATGGACATAGGACTAAAACCAAGGACTATAAACTCATTAAAGAAAAGCTTAGAAGAACTCTAGAAATCCAAATTCACAACATAAATAGTCTTCCTGAAAAATCTACAACCAGGAGAAGATAAAATAGATGAATGGGACCTTGTAAGAATCAAATCTCTATGCACATCCAAAAACTTCTCCAACAGGGTAAAAAGGGAAGCCATAGACTGGGGGAAAGTATTAGGTAAGGAACTTTTATCTAGAATTTATAAAATACTCTAGCACCACAACAAGATAAATGTAAAAAATGGGCACAAGATATGAACAGACACTTCACCAAAGACAACATTCAGATGGCCAACAAACACATGAAGAAATGTTCAAAATCCTAGCTCTAAGAAACAAATCCAAACAACTATGATATCATCTCACTCCAGTAAGAATAGGAAAATTTAGCAGAACTGCAAACATCAAATGCTGGCGAGGTTATGGAGAAAGTGGAATCCTTTTTCACTGTTGGTGGCAGCATAAAATGGTGCAACCACTATGGAAGGCTGTATGGCGCTTTCTCAAAAAGGTGCAAAGAGAAATACCATTTGACACAACAATTCCTCTACTGGGAATATACCCTAAAGAAACCATAACCGTCATGCAAGCAGATATATGCACACCCATGTTTACTGTGGCTTAGTTCACAACAGCAAAGATTTGGAAACCCAAGTGCCCATCAACAACTGAATGAATAGAGAAGCTCTGGTCACACAAAGGAATACAATGCTGCATTAGAAAAACAAGAAACTCATGAAATACTATACAAAATGGGTGACCCTGGAGGACATTATACTGAGTGAAATAGGTCAGTCACAAAAGGACAAATACTGCATAGTGCCACTGTTGTAAAATGGGACTGACATTCGGGTTGAGGGGATACTGAGAAAGAGGGGATAAATAATGCATTGAAACAGATGAGGGAGAAAACTGTTTAAAAGGGATATGTGATTAGGTATTATTGTCATGACAGGAGTCCAGAATGAAGGCTACATTGTGGAGTGGACTCAGGGGGAAGGACTGCATAACAATGAAAGAATTTTACTTTTACTTTTCAAAGAGAAGATCGAGCTGGGGGGAACGGGTGGACAAGGGGAAAAGTGCAAAAATGAATGAATGGATACCCAAAGTCTCTGCAAGCTTTCATTAAAATTAATAAAAAAAAAGAAAAGAAAAATGTGCAACAATGAATAAATTTAAAAAACAAACAAGATTAGGGTGTCTGTACATACCACTCATATAACAAGTCTCTGATGTGAAAAACAATAGGGTGGAAATTACTTTTAGTATTAATACTTTTACATTTTTTCTAATTACCTCTGTATATATTTTAACCTGTCCAATTTTAATGTAAGGGAGGTTTAGAAGCATAGTGGTAAAACACTGTGCTGCTAATTGAAAAGTATGTGGTTCAAATCCACCAGCTGCTCTGAGGAAGAAAGATGGGTAATCGCCTCCCTACGAGATTTACACTGAAAACATGCTTGAGTCAGACACAGGTCAGTTCCAATTCAACAGTACATAAAACATCAATCAATCCTAATGTACACTCCTTGCAAGCATGAACCACTTATGATCTGTTTGGGCACACATTATATAGTGCCTAACACACTACTAGCAGTTAGATAATAAATATTTGTTAAATGAATAAATTCAAGTAAATGGCTCCTTACCAACCAGAAAAAAAAATCAAATTGGTATAGGAGATGGAAGGGGGGAAGCACATCTGTAGGGTGTCCCCCAGATAAACATGGTGCTATACAACAGCATAGGTATGTAATGTGGAGATAAAAAGTCAAAGAAACAGAAAAATAAAAGTTTAAAATACCAATGATTCATTTTAGGCTTCTTAAAAAAATATTCTTTGGGTTTAATATACATATGCAATTGCAATATTAAATTGCTTTTATTTGTAGAACTGGCTATGGTTAATTCAAAATAAGAACGGTCTACATTCTTGCTTTTTAAATTCTGCCTTAAAACCATTCATGTCAACAGCACAGTAATACAGCTAATTATAAGGTGTCTCAGGATACAAATAATAGTTCTTGAAGAGTTCCAATCTCCTGGGGAGGGCAGGCAAACAGATATGGTAATTATAATACAGTGTGATATAGGGGCAATGCAGGAGTTTTGTGCAGAAGACTAGAATTAGAATATAGCATTATTCTCACCATTTTCTTTTAGAAGGTATCACTCAGAATTTAAATAAAAATAAATTGTAGGCTTTCTTATGTATAGTAAGGCTGTAATTTCTAATAAAAGCAGTCAGTAAATGTAATAAACCTGCCTTTTACTGGTGATGTAGTTTTGGATTATTCACAAGGATATCAGACCTTATAGAAATTAGCTTAGGCTTCTTTAATTACATTATACGGGTCAAAATTATTTTACCCAAGAATTAAGTAGTTAGTAATAAAGTTACAAGTTCACCTCCTATCAGGTCAAAAAGCAAATAAAATTCCAGTTAATGTTTCTATTCCTTTAATAAGCATGCTCAAAAATACTGAGCATCTATCTACTGCATATACTATTTTGGAACTGCAAACAAAAGAAACAAAAATCTCTGTACTCAGTAAAGGGAAGCCAAAAATCATATAATATCATAAAAATGCAGATGAAATAGCTTGTTTTTAAAAAAAATTATGTAAAAATATATTAATAGTTCCTTAGTGAAAGCTCATCTGGAATATATGATATAAAAGGACAATAAAGAATTAAAGTTTCCTCTACAGAATTGAGACTTTAAGACAGCAATTTAAGAAATCGTTTAAATGAGAACTTGTTTATCAAAATAAAGCAAAAGAAGCAATACCAAACCCCTACAATGCACAAAGCACAATGTTCAATCATGAGGACAGAGAACAGTGCTTGTTCTTTTAGAAAGTTAACTGTGCTCATCACTATACCATCCACACCACACCAACACATAACACTTATTCTCTGGGAACATCTACTGAGAAGAGTAAAAAGGGGGAAAAACAACTAAATACATCAAATCCACTTTGCCACAAACTCATGACTCTCTAGGCAGAAGGGACCTGTACTCTGGAGTTGGCACAGATGTCAGTGGGTAAGAACTAAGCTGCTAAGCAAAGGGCTGGCAGTCTGAACCTACTAGCAGCTCTACAAGGGAACTCTGCTGGATTAGTGTTAAGGAGCTGCATTGTCAACCAAAAGTAATACAGGTCAAACCTACCAGTTGTTCTCTGGAGAAAGACAGACAATCACCTCCCAGGTAATTTACTGCCTCTGAAAACTCACCAGAGGAGAGCCAGCTATGAGTGGGTTCTGACTTGACACACAACAACAGCAACAGCCCTCTGGTAGGCCAAACTAAAAGGCAAGAAGTTTGAATCCACAAGTTGCTCGTTGGGAGAATGCCAGACAATCTCCTCCTGTGCCATTTAAAGCCTCTGAAAACCTGCTGGACGGTCAGCTATGGCCCATGGTCCAACCAGATGGCACATAACAGCAACAATAATATTAACAGTTCTATTGGAGAAAGAAGAGACAGTCTGCTTCCACCAAGAACACTGGAAATCTTATGGTAGGTCTGGCTTTCTTAAAGGGTCCCTTGAGGTTAGAATCAACTCTTTAACAAGAAGTTTGGATGGTTTTGTTTCAATCTTTACAGAAGCATGTGGCCACACCTTTTCTCTCCAAGAATAGCTGGTGCATTTAAACTACTCACCTCTCAGTTAATAGCTGTACCATCAGGGCTTCCTGGTGAAAAGTCAGAGCACTCTAAGTTGTTGTTACGTGTCATCCAATTTTTGACTCAAAGTGACCCCGCATAACAAAGTAAAACTGTTCTATAGGGTTTTCTTTGCTATTGTCTTTATGAAGATGGTGGGTCTTTGACCCATGGGACTACCGCTGGGGTTAAAACCATTATCCTTTGAATTGGCAGTCAAGTGCTCACCACAACATTATCAGGGCTCAATATGAGTGAAAAGTGATTTGGCAGCACTCAGAAACTACTACAAAAAGAGCAAATATTGTAAAAGAGGTAGTAATAGTACAGGAAACTATGAATACATGTATTAGAACCCAGAAAAGACCACTGAGGAAGGGCACTAAAACCAAATAAAGTTCAAAATCATTATCCAATAACATCTGAAAACATATTCGATAAGGATTTTAAGCAGAGTAGTAACTTGATCATATTTTTATTTCCACAACAAAGTGACTACACTGTGGAAATGCAGTGAAGTGATGGAAGCTGGCGTGTTGACAAACTTCAGAAGAAGATGACTGAGGCCAGGATTGACTTAAAGTTTTGTTCTGGGGAAAATCTGAAGTAAAAAAAAAAATCTTGCAAAAAATAGCTTTATCTGTCTGAAACACAATATATATAAATGAAACACAAGGTATAGAAAATTTTGGTTGTACAAACGAAGCTAAAATAAAAACAACTTTTAAAAAAATTGCTTTGCCTTCAGAAATATACCAAAAATCACATAATCAAATAAATCAGCAATAATTTCTTTTAAAATAATACTTTTCTTACCTTAAGTCTAGTTCTTTCGTCCGAAGAAAATTTAAAATGGGTGCAAATGCTGCTGGATCTCTATCAATAAATATCTGTAAATAAGAATTTTTTTCTTTTCATAATACAAATTAAGCTTATAACTTAAATATCTGAAATGTTACCATAAAGAACTAAGGCTTCTTGATTCCATCTCTAACATTATGATGTTTCTTAAACTGGAATGCAACTAATAAGCAAGCAAATTTAATATGGTAATATATTTTATTTCCCATGCAAAACTTTTTCAACAACTAATACTTTAAGATGCAATGGAAACAAAAACCAGTATCACATTAAGTCAGTTTTATAATTTCAAATAAGGGATATTTTTAGTAAACTAAAAGTGACAGAAAATTTTATCTAAATTATGTTATTTTTGTCATGTGCTCTCAAATTGAAACTGACTCATAGCAGCCTCATGTGTTTTCTTTCAGAGGCTGTAAATCACAGAGAAGAATCCCCATCTTTCTCCCTTGAAGCAGCTGGTGGATTCAAATCACATGCCTTTGGGTTGGAAGTGCAACTCCTTCCCAGTAGGCCACTAGAGCTGCCTGAATCAATACATTCTTAATAAAACACTATGTCTCAGTAATACTATTTCACTATCGTCAAAGTAATAATTATTGACATCAACTGTGATTTACATAATTTCAAATTCATATGTAAATCATTAAAACAAGTATTTGTCATGCACACAGGATAATAATAAAAGTAAATACCACAACCTGCTATCAAAACTAGAAAAGAGTATTATTTCCAAAACACAAAATATAAATTATCTAACCATTTATCAGGACCTTACCAGAGTTACACTTATATCCATGATCTCAACTTCTCCAAGGTCTAGGAAAAGGGGGTTGATAAGTGCCCTCAAGTTGGAAACCACTCACAGATGGCCCTTGAGCAAGTGTACACAGCTATAAATTCCATTTTAGGGATGGGGTTAACAACAACAACAAAAATCTTTTAATAACTACAGAGTAAAAAATGTTGTTGTTACGTGACAGAGAGTTGAGTATGCCTCATAGTGACCCTATGGACAACAGATCTGAACCCTGCCCTATGCTGTGCCTCCTCATAATCACTTACATCTCGAGCCTATTGCTGCGGTCATTGTGTCAATCCATCTGCTTGAGGGTCCTCTTCTCTTTTACTGATCTTTCCTCTCTAAGGAATAGCCTGTCCTAGCAACCTGTCCAAAGTATGTGTGTGAGGCAAAGCTTTACCACCTTTGCCTTCAAGGAGCACTGTGGATGAAGAGTGTACATAAATGGGAAACTAATGCTTTTTAAAAAAATGTTTTTGAGTCTGAAGTGCTAGCTATATACAAGAAAGTTCCAGGGGTTTCTTTTAAAGATGTTCAGCTGCATTCCCCTTATTGCAGATGTACACTCTGATCTTATAATCTGAGTATTTCAATGTCTAAGTTTTCTATAATTTCTATAAACAGTTCAAAAAATAAATCTGAAATACATATAAGGACTTTTATTTAGTAGTTATCTTAAGATTAACTCTTTAGGTTACTGAAGGCACTGTATATAGAACAAGCATAGGCATTAAATGATTGAACACAGCAATATCTATCAATCTTACTGTACTTACAGCACCAGTTTCATCTCGAAGTGTTGAAATTCTTCCACTCAGCAAGCTAGAAGTCATTAAAAAGCTAGTTAGTTTTTAAAAATTAAGTATAAATATTCTAAATCTCTATCAAATTTCAAAATAAGTTATCCTATATCAAAGTAAAACAACCCCCCCATTTAAAAATTACATTTTTATTTTGAAATATTAACTATCAAACTTATTATTTCTTTGGCAAGTAAGAAAATATTTTAAATTATATTAACAAACTATATAAACTACCTGGAAAAAAAAGAATCTGGAATCCACATGAGAGTCTGTCTTGAGGTACTGAATCTGCAATTAAAAGTATCTGGTATTATAAATGAGAGCAAGATTTCAAAGTTCAATAAGCTAACCTCCTTTAATATGCTGGCTAATGACTGAAAAGCACATCAAGGTTGCATCTATATATAACTATGTTTATTACACTTTTCATTTTCTTTTTAACTGTCAAGCAGCTTTCAACAAAACCAATCACTGCCATTTAATGGCCTCCTGAAACATTATTTTCATCATGCCAATGTGTTGAAGATTCAACAAATTAGTCTATCATAGTAATTATCTTTAGGTCTTAATGTCCCCTTTTTCGTCAACCCCCCAAAACTTCCAACACTTTCCAACTACTTTTTATTAGCAAGTGGTTCTGCTGTAAGTCAAACATCTTTTTTTACATTTTTCATAGTTGTTGTTATGTGTTGTCAGGTCAGCTATGACTCATAGCAACTCTATGAACAATAGCTCTGAACCATGCCCTATCCTGAGTCAATCCCACTGTCTGCAACATGCTGGACTCCAATGCCCCAGTCACTGTGTCAATCTATTTTATCTGGCATCTTCCTCTCCTATGTTGACCCTCCACCCTTCCAAGAATGATGTCCTTCTCCAAGGGCTGGAGCCTCCTGACAACATGCCCAAAGTATATTGAGATGGAGTTTCAAAATCCTTGTTTCCCAAGAAGGAGCAAAATGGTTTCACCTTCTCCAAGACAGACTTGTTTGTTCTCTTTGTAGCCCATGGTATGTTCAATACCCTTCTCCAGCATCACAACTCAAAGGCAATGACTATTCTGTCATTCTTACTCACTGTCCAGCTGTGAGGTATGGCAAATAATTGTGAAGATCATGGCCTGACTCAAACACATCTTTGACCCTAGACTGACATCAATGTTCTTCAGCCCTCTAGGGAGGTCCCGGAGAGCACTTTTCCAATGTAACACATCTTTTTTATTTTCTGACTGCTAGTGCCAAGAGTGTTGACTGTGAACCCAATCAATGTGAAAGTGTTAATAATCTAAATCTCTTCTCCAACTATCATAGTGCTGCCAAGCCAGTAGTAAGAATCTTTGTTTTTTTGTTGTTGACTTCCAATGCACATTGAAAACCACAATGAAGTCCTTGACCTCCTGCAGCAAACATGTCACGTCCTCCTCAGTTTCTGCAAACAAGGTTGTATCATCTGCATAACGCATGTTGTACATATTTTCAATACTATTGTCTTTTATTATTATCAGAAAAAATTTGTCTTTGTGGCCAGAAACCTTACATGTAAATATCTGGGAGTAAATAATTTGTAGTGATGCAAAGGAGGACAAATCTGAACCCTGTCCTATCCTGTGCCATCTTCACCATCTCTACCACTCTAAGTCCACTGTTAAAGTAACTGTGTCAATTCATCTTGTTGAGGATCTTTGCTTCTCTGCTGCCATTTACAAAGTAAAAAGAAGTATGTATACTTCCAAACATACTACTTGGCACCTAGTGCCTTTTCACTAAGTGCTAATCGAAACTGAGGTGCAATAAAAAGCAACACATTCTATAATCAATTAAAAGGTTTATACAAAACTGAGATTGTGACGCTATGTATTTTCGGTGGACCTTTATAATTAATTAGCTACAACAGAGCCTTTCCTGAGTAAATTCATGTAGATGAAGAGATGCCCCTAGCAAGCCCACTTCAGAAAGCATCTGGTACCAGTAACAGCATACCGGGTACATCCACTGTTCCATGAGTAAATGGCTATTAGCCATAACTATTAGCTTGTAATTGTAACACCAATACTCTATCATTATCTAAATAACTTTCCACCTTTGTTCCACCTACAACCTCAAGCTACATTAAAAAAGTGCACTATCCATTACTTCTTAAAAGCATACATTTATATATAAGCTTTGGCAAGGGGTGCTTTATTCCCGAGTGATGCAAAGAGTTAAAAGTTCAACTAACTAGCTGGAAGACTGGCTTGATCCCACCCAGAAGCACCCAAAATATAAGCCTGGAAATCTGTTTCTGAAATGTCAGTTTGAAGACACTATTAAAGATTATGATGCACTTGACCCAAGCCATGATCTTTTCAATTACTTTCTATGCATATGAAAGTTGGGACAATGAATAAGAATGACAGAGAAAGAACAAAATTGTCAGAGAAGAGTTCTCAATATATCATGGACTGTCAAAAGAACAAATAAATCTGTCTCAGGGGAAGTGCAACCAGGGCGCTCCTTAGAGACAAGGACAGGAAACTTAGTCTCACAAACTCTGGGAATATGATCATTAAGGGTCAGTCCTCGGAAAAGGACATCCACCATACTGGGAAAAGTGGAGGGTTTGCAAAAGATAAGAAGATCCTCAGCAAGATGGACTGGCAGTGACTTTAACAATGAGCTCAAGTGTATCAGAAATTGTGAGGATAGGACAGGATAAGAGATCACTGAATAGAAGTCAATTCCATGGCCTCTAACAATAGCATGAAAGACAGTTCTCTACCCATAAGGAGCCTCATAAGTGAAGAGCACAGAAAGGTTAACTGCCAGTTAATATTACAGATTTTGAAAAATCAATGCAAGTGGCTGAGCATGTCGGAAGTGGATAGTTTGTTCAAGAGAACATAGCAAACTTTGGTAAGCATGTTTCTTAAGATTAACATTGTTGTTGTTGTTAAGTGCCACTGAGTCGCAGGCAACTCATAGTGACCCTATGACGAAGATTAACATACAAAAGAAAATCCAGTATGACATTGTTTCACTCTAGTGTCTAGATCACCAAATTCATTCCAAACAAAGACTATTTTACACTCTGCAACCTGTCAGCTCAAGGCTTGTTCAGAAATTTTTTCCCCTAAGTAATTAAATTTGTGTTACTTAGAAAATGACACAGTTCTACTTAAAGTTAATAATTTCAATCATAATCAGTATGTTGAGGTGAGCCTGAAATAGATTTCCTGGGTAAAAGGATGAGACACTGACTCACCAATTTTAACAAGCACACAGCATGCTGGATGTTGCTTGTAATAAATTCTGAAATTTACTTTATCAATTCAGATAGACTTTAATTCTATGTTCCATGTGGTTTTCCCCTGGCAATTTTTAAAATTCAACAAAAATATGTCCGCTTTACTCTCTTACAGCTATTTAAATAGTTGTCGTTACTATGTTTTGTACAAGACATAAATGACTTCTCTATCTCTTCTAGTTCTAAGATATTGCCAGTCTATCATTAAAAGCCATTAAAAAAAAATGCTCTTTGAGCACTTAAGGGATACTGTTTTCATTATTGTTGTTGTATGCTGTCGACTGAGAACTAACTCATAGCTCACTCTCTAGTGCTTTTTCTGAGGCCCAAAAATGCCTGTCTTTCTCCCTTGGAGCAGGTGATGTATTCCAGCCACCTGCCTTTAAGTTGGCAGTACAACTTTTTAACTGCTAGGCCACCAGAGCTCCAATGTTTTCTATAGGCTATGATACTATCTATTTCATTAAACTATTGTATACAAGTGATTCTGCAACTTTCATTTTCCTTCTAAGTGGTTCAATATAATAATTAATATTTTTCTCTTTTTGTGTAGTCTATGCAAAGAATGCACTTAGAAAATCTAATTCCACAAGTAAAATAAATATAAAATATCTGCATTCCAAGATCACCGCCTGCTACCATTTAAATATAAATTGAATTCTTTGTTATTAACTAAAAACTTCTTTCAGTAACTATTAATACTAACACACACTGTGAGGCTCCTCTAACCGAGTATTTATCTCCCCCCCTTTTTTTTGCATCCATTAAGTTACTGGATGCATGTTTTCATTTTGCTTGGGGATAGGGGACCATTTATTACACTGAAACATGACAATCTTGTAGATCAATACCTATACGGTCGTAGCAATGGGGTTAAGTTCTCAAAACATCTAGGAAATGAAAGAGAAAAAAGAGCAGAGCATGAATTTCTTGGAACGAATCCTCTAATACAGCCATTAAAGCTTTTGGTTAAAACAGTATATATTTTAATCATTAAGTTTCACCTTTTGTGTTTATAAATATATTAACAGAGCATTAAATGTTGAATGTCATTCATATTTTTTAATCACCATAATATATACTAGTCTCCCAAATGCCTTGTGGTTTCTACTACCAAGCCTAAAACTCAACCAATCTTTCTTCAGAGCTGATCAACTCCCTTTTCTGAAAGCAGTGACTCATACACCATAGAAAATGCACCAAAAAACTGGTTTTTTGCTTTGTTTTTTAACCTAACAAGCTTAATATAAGACACAAGAAAGGAGTGGAAGGCCAGAGGGAGAAGAGAGCTTTCAGTCTGTTTACTCCACACTGTGCCAATCCTCAAAGCTTCCCAGAACCAAGTGTTCTGGACACGCTGTCCTAAAGTTGGATACATCTTCAAATCGATGCACCAAGAAACTCTGAAAATCACAACTGTTTGCAAATATGCTACACTCACATCATTGAAATTCTTCAGGGTTGCAAGCTGCCATTAAATAGGCATGCAGTAAGTATGCAGAAGCCAAGTCGAAACCTCCCTGACCCAAGAGAAAAGCAAGACAGGTCCATAAGACACTGACAAACCACAAGGCTTCCACAAAAGAAATTCCTTAAAGACTCCCAAGGTCAGCTAAGAAAACATTAAACACGGTCTTAGCTCGGTTATCTCAAAAAGGGGAGGGGCGAAGAGTCGGCATTGCAGGATGGTGCTGACCCCGCCATATGGACCCAGGTCTTGTTAATTCTAAGGCCTCTCTGTCAGTCCCGTCCCACAGTAGCTATTACCCAGCTAGAAAGTCGCCCCCAATTCTTCCCGCCTGGAAGAACCCCGAGTCCCTGCCTCACCTGGCTCAGCTCTCACGTTCGCCCCCGACCCCGGCTGCCCGTCCCCCACCTGGAGGCTGCGCGCGGCATCCTCGCAACTCGCCCCTCCAAGCTCACTCACCTGGTCCCCCCCACGTTCAGCTGGACGATCTCGCCGCTGCCGGCCGCCGCCGCAGCGAAGCTGCCGCAGTGCCCTCCCGCCATCTCCGGTGGCTCCGGGCGTGCACGCCGCCCTCCTTCTCCAGCCAAGGCCGCCGGGCCTGGTGCGGGAGCCCGAGGCGGTGGCGGCGGCTGCAGGGCCAGCGAGGGGGCGGCGGCCGGAGGGCGGGAGGTACGCAGAGCCTCCTCCACCTTCCCAGCGGCCGCGCGGGGCTCTCGAGCGTCCACTCCTGCCCCCTCCGCTCCGGCGGCCCCGGAGGGCGGCCCACTAGCCACCTCTCGCGGCCTCAAGGCCGCCGGGCGGACCGGGGCCTCACGCCTCAGCTCTCTGCTGCCACCGTCGCCGCCACAGCCACGGCAGCCGCCGCAGCCTGCCTCTGCGGAGGGGTCACCGCTCGGGACAAAATACCGCAGCGCTCACCCGTTCTCCAGCTGCAGCGCATAGAAGGAGGAGGAGGCGGCAGGAAAGGCGGGGCGGAGCTTCCCAACTCCAGGGGCTGGCGCAGAAGGAGGCTAGGGAGTGTGCATCTGGCGCATCGCTTGCCTTATGGGATTCCTTTTCTTCCCTCCATCCCAGGCAGACCCAAGCTCTTGCCCTTTTACATTTTTATGCTTTAGTACCAGCGGCCAAATTCCCAGGCAAATCCGGCCAAGCTGGCCTAGAATCTTAAATTGTCCACCTCTCTGCATGGACTTGGAGAATGAAAGCAAAAAAGTCCTAGAAAACTGATGTTTAAATCATGGAAATGCGGTGAACACGTTAAGATTTTCAGCCCTTTTATAGCACAGCCTTCAATATGGATTGCATCGCGACATCAGAAGACGAATCCTCACCATCGAATAGGCAGAATCGTGATAGATGGAGAAAGGATTGAAGTTAATGATGGCATCTTACTTAGATTCATTATCAATTCTCATGCCACCATCTATCAGGAAATGGAGAAAGGATTGACCTTAACTATTTCATCTTAACTTAGATCCACAATCAATACCTTTGGCACCATCAATCAGGAAATCAAAAGACAAGTTATACTGGGAAAATCTGCTAAGGGCCTCTCTAATGTGCTAAAGAGCAATAATGTCAGTCTAAAGACTAAGGTGTAGCTGATACAAGTCGTGGTCTTCTAAATTACTTCCTATACATCTGAGAACTGGATAATCACTTAAAATGACAGAAGAAGTGATGCCTTTGAGTTGTGGTGCTGGAGAAGAATGCTGAACATGTCATGGGTTGTAAAGAGACTTAAACTGTTCTGGAGGAGGTGAAATCAGGTTGATCTTGGAAGCAAGAATTTTGCAACTCTTTCATATCTGTTGTGCATGCTGTCAGGAAGGGCTAGTCCTTGGAGATGGATTTTGTGCTTGGAAGAATAGAAGGTTAACACAAGAGATGAATACCCTGAATGAGATGGATTGTCACAGTGACTGGCAATCGGGTCAAGCATGTCACAAATAGTGAGGATGGTTCAGGATAGGACCATTGTTCACAGGGTCTGTATGAGACCTGGTAGACTCAACTTGTACATATCAACAATACAGCAATAAAACGCATACCATAACATAATCATCAACTCTTCCCTCTCATCAACTTTATCAAAACAACTTTTATGTTGTTCAGCAGGGAAAGATTGGAAAAGATAATAAAAAAGCAAAATCCTAGGTTGTTTAATGCTCAGGAACACGTTTTGGGAATATAGTAAGCATTCCACTAGTACTAGACATATACACACCAATGTAATTGTTTTTAGTTTTGCTTTAAACCATTTATATTGGAATTTGAACCTCAACTGGCTACTAGAATGTATTTTCAAATTCATAATACCTGATGTTTATCACAGCTAACAAGGGGCATGATAGAGATCCTTAGTTTTTGGTATTAAAATTTTATCAATCCTATCTTAATTGGTTTACTATAAGAACTCAAACTGAAAATTTCATGATGATGGTTTCTGTCATTGTTGTTGTGTGCTGTCAAGTCACCTGCGACTCATAGCAACCCTATGTACAACAGCCCTAAACCCTGCTCTATCCTGTGGCAATCTGACACAGCTATTACTCCCCATTTCTCCAGTCACTGAATCACTGAGGTCTTTCTCTCTTATGCTGTACTTCCACCCTCTCAAGCATGATGACCCTCTCCAAGGACTGGTCCCTCCTTGCAACATGTCCAAAGTATATCAGACGAAGCTTCAGAATCCTTGCCTTCAAGGAGCAGCCTGGTTTCACCCTCTCTAGGCCCAATTTGTTTGTTCTTCTGACAGTCCACAGTATGTTCAACACTATTCTCCAGCACCACAACTCAAAGACATTGATATTTCTACCTTCCTTAGTTATTGCCCAGCTTTGTGATGCATAGCAAGTAATTGCAAAGACCATAGCCTGGATCAGGTGCATCTTCATCTCCAGACTGATGTTGCTTTTCAGTACTGTAGAGAGGTCCCT
The DNA here is from genome assembly GCF_000299155.1 of Elephantulus edwardii. Taxonomy (NCBI): domain Eukaryota; kingdom Metazoa; phylum Chordata; class Mammalia; order Macroscelidea; family Macroscelididae; genus Elephantulus; species Elephantulus edwardii. The sequence continues at coordinate 6,539,569 of NW_006399840.1, read as the reverse complement.
GACAGCGGTCTTTTCCAAAGCAATTCATCTTTGATTTCCTGACTGTTGGTGCCAAGAATGTTGCTTATGGAAACAAGCAGGCTGAAGTTATTGACAATCTCAATCTCTTCCCCATCTATCATGATGCTGCTAATTGGCCCAGTGGTAAGAATCTATGTTTTCTTGATGTTGAGCTTCAATCCATGTTGAAGACTACAGTCCTTGACCTTCTGCAGCAAATGTCCCATGCCCTCCTCAGTTTCAGCAAGCAAGATTGTGTTGTCTGCATAATGTAGGTTGTTGATGAGTCTTCCTCCAATCCTGATGCCACAGTTGTCCTCATAAAGTCCAGCCTCCCAAATCATCTGTTCTGCATATAGATAGGAAAGGTGTGGAAATAAGATGCGTTCCTGATGCACACCATTCCTGATCCTGAAACATGCAGTGTTTCTCTGCCCTATTCTGACTACTGCTTCCTGGTCCAGGTATACTTTTCACATGAGCACAGTTAAGTGTTCTGGGCTCCCCATTCTTCTCAAAGTTAGTCACAATTTGTTGTGATCCACACA
>NW_006399840.1:6536688-6538356 GCF_000299155.1 Elephantulus edwardii | reverse complement strand
GTCTCAATCTCTCTAGGATGAATCTGTTTGCTCTCCTAGCAGTCCATGGTATAGAACAGGGATCAGACAAGTATACCCACTTTCACCACTCTTACTCAATATTTTATTGGAAGTTCTTGCTAGGGCAATATGAAAGATAAAGAAATAAGAAGTATCCAAATTTACAATGTTATGTGAACCCTTCATTTATACATATGATATGATAGTGTACACAGGAAAGTCAAAGGACTCAAGAAAAATACACTTACCCTCATTACTCCATTTACCCTAGTTGAGATAGAGTTTCAAAATTCTTGCCTCTAAAGAGCAGTTTGGTTTCACTTTCTCCAGGACAGACTTGTTAGTTCTCCTGGCAGTTCATAGTATGCTCAGTAATCTTCTCCAGCACCACAGCTCAAAGGCATCAATTCAATTTTTGTAATTCTTGGGCATTGTCCAGCTCTCCGATGCATAGCATAAGTAATTGTTATTTATGTTAAAGACCATGGCGTGGACTAGGCACACCTTTGTCTCTAGACTGGCATCCTTCCTCTTCAGCACTCTGGAGAGGTCCCTGACAGCAGATTTCCGTAATGCAATTTGTCTTTTGATTTCCTGACTGCTAGTGCCAAGAGTGTTAATTGTGGAACCAAGCAAGCTAAAATTGCTGATACTATCTATCTTTTCTCCATTTATCACAAAGCTGCCAATTGGTCCAGTGGTGAAACCTAGTAGAACAGTTTAATAGTGTCAGGGTGTATGACCAATATCTGAAAATCAGGGTATTCTTCTGCAGTAACAAAGGATGAACATATAAACTTAAAAAACAATACCATTTATAATGTTGTGGTTATGTGCCATTGAGTCGACTGTGGCTCATAGGGACCCTATGCCCTAAGGTCAGGACTCTGCTCTATCCTGAGCCAATCTTACTGTCTCTGATATACCTACTCACATTACCCTAGTTACTCTATCAATCCATCTCGTCCTGGGTCTTCCTTTTCTTCATTGTCCTTCTATCCTTCCAAGCTTGATTATCTTCTCCAAGAATTGTTCCCTAGCCTATCAACATACCCAAGATGGAGCTTCACAATCCTTGCCTCCAAGGAGCAACTTGGCTTCTCCTTCTCAAGGATAAACCTGTTTATTCTCATAGCACTCCACAGTATGTTCAATATGCTTCTCCAGGACCATAATTCAGATAGATAAAATCTTTTTTCTGTCCTCCTTAGTTGAGTCCAGCTCTCTGATGAATAGCAAGTGGCTGCTAAGACCATGGCCTGGATCAGGCACAATTTAGTCTCTAGACTGACTTTGTTGCTCTGTAGTGCTTAAGAGCAATTATTTTGAAAAATACTATATAACATGGGAGAGGCTAGAGATCATTATGCTGAGTGAACTAACTCTGTCTCATAAGGACAAATATTTCCTTCAAGCATTATTGTAAAAATAGAAGGATTACTAGCAAGATATGTACAAAATTCCAAAGATTAAAGGAAAGGGGGAGAGGCATCTAGGTTGGGAGGGGAAGAAAAATTAAGAGGTTACAGAATTTGGTGGGTGGCGGGAGGCGGTGAAGAAATTAGGAAATATCTGAAAATATGATGTGACAATGGACATGGATTATAATGGGAATTGATTTTATAAAACACTATCAAAGAGCTGAACAGAAAATTCCAAAAGGCAGCT
>NW_006399840.1:6516223-6517281 GCF_000299155.1 Elephantulus edwardii | reverse complement strand
TTTCTCAAAAAAGTGGCAAATAGACTGACCCAGCAATTCCACTACTGGGAATATACCATAAAGAAACCATAACTGCTACCCAAGCAGATATATGCACACCCATGTTTATTGCTGTGTTATTCACAATAGCAAAGAAATAAAAACAATCCAAGTCCCCATCAACAAATGAATGGATAGAGAAGTTGTGATATATTCACACAATGTAATAATATACTGCACTAAAGAACAAGGAACTGGCACCCACTTACTAAACAAGAAGCTTCCTGAAACCCTGTGAACTTTGATAAATGTTGATAGTTGTAGAGGGGCTTCAGGCCTTTTGTTCAGGGGGTTGCTATGAGTCGTGCTGGACTCGAAGGTAATCAACAACAACATGATGTATTACATAAAATGGGTGACGCTGAAGGACATTATGCAGAGTGAAATATCTAAGTTATGAAAGAACAAGTACTGCATAATGCCACAGTTGTAAAACAGGACTGACATTGAGGTTGGGGGAAACTAAGGAAAAAAAGGGATAAGTAATGTATACTGCATTGAATCAGATGAAGGAAAGAACTGTTTAAAAGGAATATATGAATAGGTATTATTTGTATGATAACAGTCCAGAATAAGAACTGAATAGTAAAGTGAACTGATGTGGGGGTGGGGAATTGTACAACAATGAAATATTTTTTTTTCCAAAAGCAAAGCAAACTGGGGATGGCAGGGAAGAAAATGTGCAACAATGAATGAATGGAAATCCAAGTTACAAACTTTCATTAAAATGAAATTTAAAAAATTTAAAAATAACAGCTTCTTGGTCTAGGTATAGATTCCACATGAACACAAATGTTCTGGGATTCTCATTGTTCTCAATGATGTTGTTGTTGTTGTTGTTATGTGCCGTCAAGTTAACTGCGACTCATAGCGACCATATGTACAACAGCCCTAAATCCTGCCCTATTCTGTGCCAATCTCATTGTCTCTGACACACCTACCCCCATTACCCCAGTCTCATCATTTTTATTATACATATGATCAAATGTCTTTGCATAGTCAGTAAAAAACAAGTAGAC
>NW_006399840.1:6504861-6515003 GCF_000299155.1 Elephantulus edwardii | reverse complement strand
AATTTCCTCAACGTAGTAAAAAATATATACACAAACCCAAAAGCCAGTATCATTCTCAATGGAGAAAACCTAAAAGCATTTTTCTTGCAAGTAGGGACCAGACAAGGATGCCTCCTTTCACTACTTCTCTTCAATATTGTATTGGAAATACTTGCTAAGACAATATGATGACAGAAGGAAATAAAAAGCAACAAAGAAAACACTGAGAAGGAAATAAAGAAAGCAATACCATTTACAATGTAAGTGTAAATCTGAGCATTCAGATTAAGACAGACTAGGAAGAAGGAGGACTGGCCATCTACTTCCCAAATAACAGGTCTTTGAAAACCCTATATACAATAAAACACACTTAGACTATTATACACTTAGATACAGCAACAGAGGTGAAGCTTTCAAGTATGGAAATACAAAGGAAGAGGAACAGTTGTAAGCAGATACTAGTGGTTGGAACATGGAATTTGAGAACTATGAATATAGGAAAATTAGATATTGTTAAGGAAGAAATTGAACGCATAAATATTGACATACTATGTATTAGTGAGATGAGATCGACTGGCATGAGACATTCTTAATCAGATGATCATATGATCTACTATGTTGGAGATGAAAAGGTGAGGACAATCGAAACTACACATTCAGCCAATTTTTTTTGACCTATCCTTTGGTGACAGTGGTTTGTTACTACTATTGTGGTGCTATTTCTTTAAGTCTGTTAATAGTTGTTTTATATATTTAGCAGGTCTATCTTTTGGTGGACAAATGTTGACTAATGTTACTTCTTCTTGATCTACTGTGCCTTTAATCATTATATAATGCCCTTTCCTATCTTTTTTTAATGAATAACACTAATGATAATTTTTTTAATGGAAACTGTTTCACTTTGTAAAATTGGGGAAATACAAAAATATAGCAAAAACTATTTATTTGGATTTCAAATTGCTTGTTTCAAACTTCTCTATGGGAAACAAAAATTTTTATCCGTTACAATTAAATCAACATACAATTCAGAGTTTCAAGCTGGACTTTAAAATGAAATTAACTACAAAAGTAAAATAAAATTATTTAGCTATCAAATATATTTATCCTAAAATGATTAAGAATATAAAATACATCATACGCACCTTTTAAAGGTAAATTTCTTTCCATTAATAGCATAGATAAAACCACAATATTTATTGCTTATATCAAGTGCATGTTAAAATTCAGATAGTCTCCAAAACAAAATCCTTGTTATAAAGGATTCCCAATCTGGCCAAATGAAATGCCACCTTTAACATATATTAATATAGCTGCAAGATGTACCCGTTTTCAACAAGCATTAATGTCTTCATTTTGTATAGTTGCTTACAGTTTGGCTTTCAGAGAAACTTGTAGTCAAAGTCCCGAGATACTGGAATTATGATTAGTACTTATCTAGATGCTATCTGGTCTATCACAGCATTTTTGGAATATGAGGAGAGGAGTTTGCTGCTAACAGACAAATGTAAGTGATTAATGTACCACTGTCAGCTATTAGTAGAGAAGCCTGTGGGGAAAATTAATTCCTTATAGGACATTCTTCTGGAAAAAAAACCCATGTCCATCCAAATAGGCGCCAACCAAAAGGGACTGACACAATGCAATTTTAGTGAGACTAGGTTGCCAGTATAACGACCTTTCTTATATTTTATGGTGGTTTTTATTCTGAAGTCTATTTTATCAGAGATTAGTATTGCCACTTCTGTTGGGTTTTTTTGTTTGTTTGTTTGTTTTTTGTTTTTTTTTTGTGGATGCCATTTGCATGGCATATTTTTCCCCCAGCCTTGATTTTTGAATCTCTTTTTCTTTATTTTTTAGCTGTGTTGTTGTAGACAACATATTGATGGGATTTTGGTGGAGTTTTTTTGTTGTTGTTTTTTTTCCATTCTGCTACTCTTTTTCTCTTGATTGATGCATTTAGTTCATTCACATTAATTGCGATTATTGACACACCAGGTTTTATCATCGCTATTTTGCTGTGCTTCTTTGTATGTTGTTTCTTGTTACTATGGTCCTCCACTTTCCTTTGGTGTCTCTGTGTGAAGGACTTCCCTTAAAAATTATTGTAGATTTGGTCTTGTTTTCACAAATTCCTTAATTTCCTTCTTTTCTACAAAAGCTCTAATTTCTCCTTCTTACTTGATGGAGAGCTTTGCTGGATACAGGATCCTCGGTTGGCAATTGTTTTCTTTCAGCCTTCTATATATGCCATCCCATTGTTTCTGCTAAAAAATCAGAACTTAATCTTACTGCTTTTCCTTTGTAGGTGACTCTTTGTTTTTCTCGTGATGCTATTAGTATTCTGTTCTTATCTTTTACTTTGGAGAATTTGACTATATCTTAATGTTTTTTATTTTTGAGTCTAGTTTATTTGGTGTTCATTGAGTTTCTTGAATATAGATTTCCTCCTTGTTCTTCATAATACCAGGAAAGTTTTCTTCTAGTACCTCTTCCACACTTTTTCAGTGATTTCCCTGTCCCTCTCATATTCTGAAATTTCAGTCATACATATGTTGTTGCTTTTAATGTCTTTCCACATGCATCTAATGTTTTATGTCTCATCTTTGATTTTTCTTCTAGCGCATTTCTGTTGAGGTTCTTATCTTCCAGCTCACTCTCTTCTCCATCTCTTCTGTTCTACTTTTTTTGTCCCTCTAGCATGTTTGACACTTCTGCCATTATCGTCTTAATATTCTGGCTCGCAGTTATATCTAGTACTGTGTTGGTTGTATCCTCTCTATCTTGCGATGATTTTTTAAGTTCTTGAACATCTTTATAGTTTCAATTCTTTATTCCATCTTTTGCATTTTCTCCTTTTAAATATATTTCTTCTGAATCCATGTCTCTGGAGTGTTTGCCATCTTGGTGGTTTCCATTATTTATTCCATCATTTGCACCTTCTTCCATACCTTTTCAAATAACTCCTCATCAATATATTTCTTCTGATTCTCTACCTCTAGGGTATTACCTTTATTTGTGGCTTCCCTTGTTAATAGGCTGATACATTGCTTAATATTAATAAGTGAATTTGTGGTTTATATATGGTTTGGCAGAAGCTGAGGATGGGACATATTTCAGTAATTAAGGATAATCACCTATCTGTAATATGCCTTAAAGCTCTCTTTTACCTCTAGGGGAAGATTCTTGTGTCTTTCAGCTTCTATTCTTTGGTTGCTTGGTGATCTTCACGTGACTTCTATCTTTCCCCACTTGTGCTTGATTACATCTGTACCTGTTGTTGTTGTTGTTGTCTACCTTTGAGTTGGAATTGACCCATAAGTGACTCTCCAGTGGGTTTTGAGAGACAGTTAACCACATGGGAGTAGATTGCTTATCATCTGTGCCCCGGCTGTTCTTTGTTCAGAAGTGAGTAGGCTTGCAACTCAACACTGACGTTGCCTCTAGCAATACAAAGGACACCCTATTTCTAAATTGGATTACTTCAACAGGCATAAAAGTCAAGATTCCTATAAATATTTTACAGGGAATTAATTTAATTAACAACATCCACTACAGGCTCTAGGCTTCCTGAGAGGGAATGTAGCTTTGCACTAATGTTGCTAGTGGTTTGAGAGATGGAACAAAAGTGCATTAATTGAGGATAAAAAAACATTTTGGAGATGGCCTCTGAATGCATATCATTCTAGTATTTTTGCTGTAGCATGTTGTTGTTGTTGTTGTTAGGTGTCATCGAGTTGAGTACAACTCATAGTGACTCTATGAACAAAAGATCTGACCCCTGTTCCAACCTGTGCCATCCTCACACTTTCTGACACACAGGAGCCCATTGCAGCAGTCACTGTGTCAATCCACTTGGTTGAATGTCTTTCTCTTTTTTTCCCAACTCTCTACCCTTTCTAGCATCATGTCTTTTTCCACGGAATATCCCCTCCTAGCAACATGTCTGAAGTTTGTGAGGCAATGCCTCATCATTTTTGCTTCCAAAGAGCACTCCAATTGCACCCTCTCCAGGACACATGTGTTTGTTCTCTGGGCCATCCATGGGATGTTCAGAGCTCTTCTCCAACACCACAGCTCAAAGGCATCAATTCTATTTCTGTCATCCTTGTTCATTGTCCAACTCTTAGATGCATAGCAAGTGATTGGAAAGAATGTTTAAATACAAACTAAATCCTGTGAGCCTGTTCAGCAACCAAACAAATATGATTAATCAAAAAACAGACAAATTTATATTGGATGAAGGACAATCCTTAGAAACCACGATGCCCAGACTTTGTCTCAGGAGCTACAGATATATTACCAAGGGGGACCATATCTGGGGAAAGACATTCTTCTTGATAAAGGAGAGGATCAGTGAAAACAGGAAGACATATAGCAAGTGGTCACAACAATGAACTCAAGACTATTGTGGGGATGGTGCAGACCTGGGCTGTGATCCATTTCATTACATACAGGGTTGCTATGAACTGAACCTGCCTAAATGGCACCTATTAAGAACTATAATATATAATTAACACTTTGAAAATGATGATAATACTTATCCCCACATTATATTGTCATGTTGTTATTGTGTATCATTGAGTTGATTCCAACTGTTAGCAACCTCTGTGCAGAGGAGAATTGTGCCATTGGGTTTTGGAGGTTTTAATCTTTATAGGAATATGTATCTAGGGGTTTCTAATTTTTATTTCCCAGAAAGTTCTTAGACTTTGTACCATGAGATCTCCTTCTCTTGTTTAAATGAAATAATTTATGTGAAATATTTACATCCATGCTTGGTGCATTGCAGGAGATTAAGAAATTATAGTTATTATTATTATTATTATTATTATTATTGTTATTATTATTAACAAGTTATTTATTTGAAAATAAAACACATTTTAGAGACAAGGAAGAATATACTTGCTATTCACTTATTAACATAGTTCTAAAGACTTGGTTGTTATGCAAAAACTGGCATTACATGAACTAGGAAATAACACCAAATCACAATTTGGAGGGAGACTACATCATTATAAAACTGGCAAGTCACTGATTATCATGACCAAGCCAGGTGGACACACAACCTTAACATGCAATTTGTTATACTCTTACCTCACATCTCAGTGCTAGACAGAATTCATAGCTAGATAATAGATTTTTTTACTGTTGTTGTAAATGTGAAATATTAGATATAGGAAAATAAGTGAGAAACAAATGCACTATGAATAATAAGAGCAATGGAAAAATCTCAGAGGACGAACAAATTCATACAGGACAGGGATCATGTGTAGAATTAGAAGTGAGGAAAAACATTGTGCGTCTCTATAAAGACAGAGTATAAACAAGCAAAAGGGCCAGGAGATGTGATTGTTGTTAGGTATCATCAAGTTGAACATGATTCATAGTGACTCTATGTCCTACCCTGTGCCATCCTCACCATCTTTGACATATTTGAGCCTCTTGCTGTAGTCAGTCACTGGGCCAATCCATTTGGTTGTGAATCTTCTTTTTTCCACCTTTCCAAGCACAACGTCCCTCTTCAAGGAATAGCCTCTACTAATACCATGCCCAAAGTCTGTGATGTGAAGCTTTGTATTTGTTTCCAAGGAGCCCTCTGGCTATACTTTCTGCAAGATATATCTAAACTTGGCAGGTCATGGGATGTTCAGCGTTCTTCTCCAACACCAGAGCCCCAAAACATTAGTTTTTCTCTTGTCATTCTTATTCACTATCCAGCCCTCAGATACATAGCAAGTGATTGAAAAGATCATGTCTTGAATCAGGGTCACCTTAGTCTTCAAACTGACATCATTCATTAACCTAGGAAATAGAATATTTTTAATAGGGCAATGAGGCTGTAAGTTTGATTATAATGGAAGAATTTTTAGAAAAAAAGGCCCCAGGGGTACATGAGAATCCTGTCTATCCATGTTTACAAGAATAAAAGTTGGAGAAATTACCAGATATTTATTTTCAAGGAATGTGAATGAATGAACAGTTACTGTGTGTTTTTATAATTCCATCTGCTAAAATTACTAGTACACCAGTGGTAAGAAGTACTGGGTCAATATAGTCCCAAATACTTGACCTCCTGTATATCCATGAGTTCTGATACTAATAGCTCCTTATTTTCTTAGTTTTCTAACCCCTCTATGTCCCTGTAGTTCAGTGCTTCTGTAAGTCCTTAGTCTTTCTAGAAGATCTCCCAGAGACTCAGACCCAGCAGGGAAATGACGAACGTGACTGTAGTTAAGCAGGTTTGTTTTGCAGAAACTGGAAAATGATGGGTCGGGATCCTTGAGACTGACAGCTGTGGTGCAGCTCTGGGTGGTGACTGTGGGTGATGCAGGCTGGTGGTGCGGAGACTGGTGAGCAGCTGGAAGCCATGAACCAGGCAAGTAAGTGTTTCCAAAAGAGAAAAGCACCTAGTGCTGAGGCCTCATGAGCTTGTAGAAACCTCTAAAAGGGCAGGATCTTAATACAATGATTATTTCTGCATAAAACACACAGTTAATCTTTTGGCTAGGAAAGAAAACTTTGAATGATAAACCTTAGACACTCAGAGTTATATATACCCACAAAAAATGAATAGCAGTGCCACTGTCAGGAGATAAACACATTCATTCAGTAAAATGACCATGCACAAAACCACATGCAGAGTCTGGATGAATCTTAATAAATGCAATATTTTTTTTAAAAAAACTGGAACATATACTGTTAAGGATATTTATAGCTAATGTGAGAACTCTGATGGTCTCACAGATGAGGGATTATGCGACCAACCCAAAGTCATGCAGTTCAAATCCATGTAATACTTCAGGGGAGAGAGATAGGCAATCTGCTCCTGAATAATTGACACTCTCGAAAATCCACTGGAATATCAACTATGAGTCAGTTCCAACCTAACAGCAATGGGTTGAGTTTTCTTATAGCTCATTTATAACTGTATTGAAAGAAATGATCATGCACATACATTTCAGGTGGTTGATGGGATGATACAGTAGACACAAGTTATTATAAAAATTCCAGCTTCTGTAAGTCCATAGGTGATTTTACATTGTCAGACACACAATGACTTCAACAATGGGCTTAAGGATGACAGAGATGCTACAATACAGGACAAAAAGTTTTCATGTGCTGTTCATAGAGTTGCTATGAGTTGTCAACTCGACAGTACCTCACAGCAGCAGGACACATCCACAAAGAAGTGGGTCATTCACTTAAACATGTTACTAAGTAAGGATTAAGATGAGTCCAGCCTTGTCATCTTGCAATTCTTTAAAGGAGTCAACCAAGCAATCAAACCAGTAAAACACAATATAGTTGTGCAAACTCACATGATCCAAAAGCCTAAGTTTATGTGCACACTGAAAACAATTAGAAAAAAAAGAGACTATATTTATAAAAGAAGCAAAGACAGCTTGAGGAAGGCCAAGTCTGAGTTCTGCTACTTTGACAAGGGAAATTGTCCCCATTAGTATTATCAACAGCACCAAATAGCTACGAGGTCAGATATGGTCTCCCATTCTCCTGCACTCACTTTCAACTATTCCAACACCAACTTTCCTAGTAACTGGTCCCAAAATTAATTATGGTGAGCACAAAGACTAAACAGAATCATACTTATGGTTGTGGGGCTTATTAGGAAAGTCGATAGGCTATAATTCAGAATAGCAATAAGCAACAGGAAACAATCAATAGCCATAGTAAACAGGCTATACAGGTGGGCAACAATTTTCAGTAAATACACAATTCTTTGGTTCTCCAGCAAGCTTGGGTGAACGCCTCTGGCTCTGTTTTGTGGAGCAGCAGTCCCAAGTCAGGTACATTGAGATTAGCTAAGAGCAATTCCAAATCAGACTTATTAATAATCATTGTGTTTCTCAGTCCAGATAAATACTCCTCAGACTCAGTAAGTGTGTTCGTCATCAATATATCACAGCTTGTTCGTACCTCAGTCCACAGTATACACACCCACAGTGCATACAACTCATCCTCCAGTGAACTTAAACCAATTAACAAGCCACGTTGCTGCTTCCATGGTGGTCTCTCGCATTTTGCTGAGGCTGAATTGCTTCTATGTAGCTCCTTGTCTGTAGCTGTTATAATGTTGGCATATAATGTTAAACAGGGTTGAGGCAATGGAATCAGGTTAACATGATTGCAAGCCAGACAGAGTTGAGGCTGCTAATTAAAGAATGGTCTAGGGAAGCTGTTTTAAGCAATCTTCCGTAGCAGAGAAGAGTACCTCCAAATGTTTCACGAATTCCATTGCTTGTGGCATGTAAACAGTGTCAAGTGAGTACTATTGAGCCAATGTCAGAAAGAAAATGTCTTTTTTTTTGTTTTGTTAAACTACTAAGATTGGAGAGATTTTTATCCCAGAATTGATAGATTCATTCTGACTATGTATCTATTTTAAGGAAATTTTATATATCCCAAATTAAAGAACTATTAAATAGATTGAACAACACAAAGGATTTCAGGGCAAAAACCATAAAATGGTGCTATCTAACTGACTAAGAGGAAAGAACACAGAGGGAATTATCCAGATTTGTGAAGTACCTTACTTGGTGGCCTTCGGAGAATCCTTGACTCTGCTACACTTCCGTTTCTTCATCTATAAGAAGGGGGTGATGTGAAATATTTTTCTTCTCTCACAAGATGGCTATCTCATGTGAGAAAGAAAAGTAGAGACATTTTAGCAAATATAAGACCTTATTTTATTATTTTATTTTTTTCTTATAGAAATGACATCCTTGAGAATTAAGATGCCAAGTGTAAAACCAATTTTGTAGTCACTGATAACTTAAAATAAATTATTATTGTTGTTGTTATGTGCCATCGAGTTGCTTGTGACTCACGGAGACACTATGTACAATAGCTCTGAACCTGGCCCTATGCTAAACCAGCCTCACTTTCAACACACCTACCTTCATTACCCCAGTCACTGAGCTAATCCAGCTCATCCAGGTCTTCCTCTCCTGCACTGTCCCTCCAACCCTTCCAAGCATGATGTCCTTCTCCAAGGACTGATCCCTCCTGGCCACATGCCCAAAGTATGTGAGATGAAGCTTCAAAATTCTAGCCTCCAAGGAGCAACTTGGTTTCACCTTCTCCAGGACAGACCTGTTTGTTCTCTTGGTAGTTCGTGGTGTGTTCAATACTCTTCTCCAGCACCACAACTCAATGGCATTGATTCTTCTTTATCATCCTTAGTCATTGACCAGCTCTCTGATGCATAGCAAGTAATTGTGAAGACCAAGGCCTGGATGAAGTGCACCTTATACTCCAGCCTGACATAGTTGCTCTATTAAGTAAATGATTAACTACTAGTCAATAGGGAGAAAATGATTTAAGTCATAAAGCTCTGATAAATCGCAACTTTTTAAAGTGAGGTATTGATTTTGAGGTCCCTGGGTGGCACCAAAGATTTATGGTGGTGGTTAATCTAATGTTGAGAGTTTGAACATACACAACAGCACCTGAAAGGAAATCTTACCTGCTTCTGTGAAGATTCCAGCAGCCACAAAAACTCTGTAGTGAATTTCTACTTTGTAACATATGCTGTTGTCATGTTGTTGTTGTTGTCAAATGCCATCAAGTCACCTACAACTACAGTGACCCTATAAATGACAGATCAGGACCTTGACCTATCCCATACCACCCTTCCAATTGTTCATATGCTTGAGCCCATTGTGTGAGTCACTGTGTCAATCCATCTTGTTGGGGGTGTTCCTTTCTTTGTCTGACCCTCTGTCTTTCCCAGCATGATGTCTTTTCCAAGGATGGATCCCTCCTGAAAACATACCCAAGGTGTGGAGATGAGGTTTCCTCACCCTTGTGCTACTTCCTCTGAGACAGACTTGCTCTTCTGGCACTCAGGGGATATTCACTACTCTCCTTCAACACGGCTGTTCAAAGGCAGTGCTTATTCTTCCGTCATACCTATTCATCGCTCAGCTTTCTGACACATAAGAAGCAATTGAAAATACCATGGCTTGTCTCAGACACCTCTTAGTCTAAAAGCTGACATTGTTGCTCTTTAGCACATTGGAAAGGTCCTTGACAGCAAAATTTCCCAAGGCAAAATGTCTTTTGAAATCTTAACTGCTGTTACCATGGGGGGTGATTATGGATCCAGGTAAAACGAAATAATTGATGATTTCACTCTTTTCTCC
>NW_006399840.1:6497767-6504511 GCF_000299155.1 Elephantulus edwardii | reverse complement strand
TTTTATACAGTATTTGTCCTTGTGGGACTGAGTTAGTTCACTCAGCTATTCAGTCCCTCTCAAGTTAGGTAATAATTTCACACTGGTTTACATACAAAGTTCATATAGTTTATATACATTGCTTTTCACACCCGACCTATTATTTTTGTTTTCTTGAAGTTGTAATGTAATCCATATGGAAGGCTGCAGTGTTTGATCTTCAAGCCTTCAAGTCCACCTCACTTTCAGCAAGCAAGATTATATCATCTGTATGACACATGTTGTTGAAGAGTCTTCTCTCAATCCTAATACCACATTCTTTTTCATGTAGTCCAGTTTCCTGACTTATTTGCTCAGCACACAGTTTGAATAGATAGAAAGAATATAGCTTTGATGTGCATCTTTGCTGGCTTTAAGCCATACAGTGCTCCCTTGTTCTGTTTGGACAAGTGCTTATTTATTAATTATTGCATGAACACAATTTAGTGTCTGGAATTCTCCTTGTTCTCAATGTTATCCATATTTTTTTTATTAGCAATTTTAATGAAAGTTTACAGAGACAGGATTTCCATTCATTCCCTGTTGCACTTTTCTCCCTTCCCACCCCTTCCTCCCCTCCAATTTGCTCTTCTCTTTGAAAATAAAAGAAAAATTCTTTCATCATTATACAATCCCTCCCCGCAAGTCCACTCCACTATGCAGCTATGATCCACAATGGAAACAGATGTATCTGTAAGCGAACTTCTCAACTGTACCACTAGATGGGAGCATCACCAAAAAAATGAGTCTATGCAACCAGCTCAGTAATCTAATGTTACTGCCGCGGTATTTCTCCACTGGTTTAGTGTCAGCACACATATCACTCTTAGAAATAGATGCTATAAATACCATGACGTAAAATTTTTAAAAAGCGATCCAACCATTATTTTGTTATGTTTTGTTTTTTTAAAAGAAAATGTATTAATTTTAATAAAAGTTTACAGAGACTTAGGATTTCTAGTCATTCATTGTTGCACTTTTCTCCCTGCCCACCCTCTCCCCCCCAAATCACTCTTCTCCTTGAAAAGAAAAGTCTTTCATTGTTGTACAGTCCTCCCCCCAAGTTCACTCCACTATGCAGCCTTCACTCTAGACTTCTGTAATGGCAAGAATACCCGTTCATATATCCCTTTTAAACAGATCTCTTCCCTCATCTGTTTCAATGCAATATACATCATTACTCTCCTCCTTTTCTGTCTTTCCTCAACCCTGATGTCAGTCCCGTTTTACAACAATGGCACTATGCAGCATTTGTCCTTTTGTGACTGAGATATTTCAGTCAACACAATGTCCTCCAGGGTCATCAATTTTGCGTAATATTTCATGAGTTCCTTGTTTTTCAATGCAGCATAGAATCTCATTGTGTGACTACACCAGAGCTTCTCTATCCACTTGTTTGTTGATGGGCACTTGGGTTGTTTCCAGCTCTTTGCTATTGTGAAGAAAGCCACAATAAACATGGGTGTGCATATTTTGTTATGCTTTCTATGCAAAACATCTTACATGAGAAATAGTGCAAATAGTTAATGTGTTCAAATATTACTAGAAAGGTTGCTATTCTAAGACACTCACAGGCTGGAGGAGCCAGGGAAGAAATGCCCACTGATCTACTGCTAAAAAATCAGCTGCTGAAAACTCAATGGAGCACAGCTTTACTTGTTTTGTTTATGGAGTCGTCACAGCTCAGAATGAATTACCACAACTCATTTTTAATAAGACATGAAAAGCTAAAAGGAGAGTATATCCACCCACTACAAAGAAATTATTGAGAAGTGATGATGCCAGTTTGAAGACTAAGGTGTGACTGATTCAGGTCACGGTCCAGCTCTCAGAACATAGCAAGTGATCAGAAGGACCGTGACCTGAATCAGTCACACCTTAGTCTTCACTTGCTATGTTCTGAGAGCTGGACAATGAATAGAGATGACAGAGGAAGAATTAATACCTTTGAACTGTGGTGTTAAACATCCCATGGGCTACCTAAAGAATAAGCAAATATTTCTTGGAGACTGTGCCGCTGGAGTGCTCTTTGGAGGCAAGAATGATGAGGCTTTGCCTCACATACTTGGGGTATGCTGCTAGGACATGCTATTCTATGGAGAAGAACATGATGGTTGTAACGGTGGAAGTTCAGCAAAGCAGAGGAAGACTCTTGGCCAGATAGGTTGACATGATGACTGTAACAATGGGCTCTAGTGTGTCAAGAAGTGTGAGGCTAGTGCAGGATAGCACAGGATTCATATCTTTTGTTCATAGGGTCGCTATGAGTTGTACTTGACTCAATGCTACCTACCAACAACAACAACAACAAAGAAAGAATTTTCCTGTAATTTCTAGTACTCTTAGAGTGCTTGAGCCTGAGATTTCTCTGAAATGTGAGGCTTTCCAGGTGTGAGCTGCCCCACCCCCTCCTAAGGGCAAAGAAGTCATCTCAACTCTCAGCACAAGTTTCCATGTTAGCGTCCCCTGACAGCTAACCTGCACAGGTTTCCTCCTGACCCAGTAGCTGGCTTGTGTCTGTTTCATCTTCTAGCTGCTTCCTTCCGAGCACAGTCTTCAGCCTGGCCTGGCGTCAGCATATACGGGAACTCCAGAAAGGTTTGCTAAATGAACCATAAAATAGTTAAGTGTCTTAAACTCTGCTACCTGTTGTACAAAAAAACTTGCCCAAGCTTTATTGAAGTTCATTGTTTTCTTTACCCTGGCTGTACTTTTTAAATTTTATTCCTTTCCCCGCATAAACATGCCAGTGCTGAGATAAAACTTAAAATGAAATTAAAACACTCCAATGTCCAATCTTTTTTAGTGAATGTGGAAATGCTGTTTACTTTCAAGTAATTATGTTACTTCCTAATCTTCTGGTATCAGAAATTTCTAGAAAAGTTGCTATGATTAATATCTAATGATACTAGTAATCCCAAATGTTGTGAGAGATGTACTTCGAAGAGGGTGCAAAGGCAAACTCTATGTAGATGTTATCATTCTTCGAAGACACACTTTATACAAGTCTTCATGGAGGTCATGCTGCTTTCTGCTTCTCCAGGGGCTGGCTGTCTTTTCTTGTAACAGCATGGAAAAAGTCAACTCAGCTTGTTAAATGTTAGGTTCTGTGAGACAGGAACGGTCTGATTTCATTCATATACAGTATTTGCAACCCTTCCAGCACCCCCAGAATGCTTCATAATTAAGCCTAGAGCTGATGACCCCTTCAGGAGGGAGCTGTGTTGTTACCTCAAAGGTGGGGCTCCTGTGGAGGTTCAAATCCACCAGTCACGCCAAGGAGAAAGCTGGGCAATCTCCTCCCAGCAATTTACAGCCTTGAAAACCTAACGGAAGGTCAGTTATGAGTTGGCTCTGACTCAGTGCTAATGACTGTTGTGTGTTGATGTGGGTTAAACCATTGGGTTCTATCCAAAAGGCATGTGGTTCAAACCTGCTAGGTGCTCAATGGGATAAAGATGAGGCAATTTTACTTCTTTACTTCTGTAAAGATCAGCGCCTTGGAAATTCAGTTGGTCTCTTCTACTCTTCTCTGCAGCGTCACGGTTGGTTGGACCTGACTCAGCAATAGTGAAGCAAGATGATGAATTATTTGGGAGAAGGTGTCCTGAGGCTATGAAGAAGACTCAGTTTACCTTACAGACTATTTGAAGTGTGAGCCTTCTGAAATCAGATAAAAATTTATTTACTCCTGCTCAGCTGTTTACAACAATGTGAGCCTTGATAAACGAGCTCGGATGATACAGCTTGTAAGGGTGCTAATCAAAGATAGTGTCTCTCTGACCATTTGAATCCTACAGCAACTCTGCAGGGGGTGGGAGTTTTGTGAAGATGGACAAGCTTCTCCTGTGCGATTCATGGCCTCCCAGAAACCTGCTGGAGGGTCAGCTATGTGTCGGTTCTGATTAGGTGACAGTGAATTTTTTTGGTTTTATTTTAACCATGACAATTTCTTTCTCCCTTCTAAGCTTTAGTTTTTTTAATCTCTAAAACTAGGGTTGCTGTACTGCCTTGTACTAATCCTCATCACATTAATTAGCATATTGGTTTCTATTTAAGTTGAAATTTTACGTTAATTAACTGTCAGATACCTAATATGAATTTTAATTTCTTGTGTTTTATTTAAATTTGCTGTTGTCTTATATTTCAATGAGTCTCACCTGATTCATAGCTGACCCTCCTGTAAGTTTTAGAGGCACTAAATCACCTGGAAGGAGATCATCCATCTTTCTTCAGTGGAGCAGCTGGTGGATTCGAACCACCTGCCTTTTGGGTTGACAATGCAGCTCCTTATCCCTAAACTACCAGAACGCCCTTTTAATTTGCATTTTGTAGAAAACTGTTTGCTAGGAAAAATAATCAAAATATTTTAACACTTAAATAACGCTTGGACATTTTGAAAGATGCTATAGGCAATATATTTTTTTAAAACTTTATTTTAATTGTGTGTGTGTGTGTGTGTGTGTGTGTGTGTGTGTGTGTACCATCAAATTGGATCTGACTGGTACAAGAGGAGATTGTCCCTCCTTCTCCTGCAGAGCACCTGGTGGATTCAAACTGCACACCTCTGGGATTGCAGTGCAGCTTCTTGCCACTAGGCCACCAGAGCTCGCCAGCAATATATTTTTAAAAAAGGAAAAAAAAAAGAGTGAAAAACCTTGGACAAATTTTGCATGAAATTAACCACTACAGCCACACTGTGGCACTCCTTCCTTAACTTTTAACATTTCCTCCATAAACTGTTTTCTAGAACACAGTGTCACGATGTTCTATGGAATCAACTGTGCTTTCTTATACAGCAACACCTGTGAAAGCTGTATCTATGTCAGGTGGAAGTGCACGCAAAGGCAACTTCAAATATTTAGCAACACATAGAAATTGATAGAAAAGTAATGACTGTATCCTGTTGAAAGCAGAAAATTTTCGAGAATGAGACAAGGGAAAGCAAATCTGTCCATGACATTCCTGCTCTCTCAAGCTTAACTTCCTCATTTAATATCTCAACTGTTTACTACTAAGTTGCAAAATGATACATGCACCAGTTACAAATAATAGGAAAGAAAATAATGATGATCTTGGTACTGTAGCATGTGAAGCTCAGACAAGAATGTAGCTTCTTGCCTTGAGTGTGTAATTGTACCTGCAAGTGTGGGCACATGTACCCTGAAAGCAGCTTAATGATGAGTATGTGGAATGAACAATGCAGCAAGTCACTCACAGAACTGTCTTCCACAACACCCAGATATCAACCAGTCAGATTGTTACCCACAGGTACACTGTCTTATTATAGTACAAACCAAGATATTGAATATATGACTTATCAGGGACAGATAACAAATGACAGCCTTAACTGAGTAGAACTGGACCCAAGTAACAACTGTTGTGTTTTGAAGACCTATTGTTCAAATGGTGTAGTGCATTAGGAGTTGGCACTGTCAATCTAAAGACAGATGGTTCAAATCCATTAGCTGCTCTGAGGAAGATAGATGGTCACTGTTCTCCCAGGTGATTTACAGTCTCTGAAAACCCACCAGAGAGAGGGTCAGCTATGAGTTAGATCCAACTCGACAGCAATGAGTTAAGTTGGGTTGTTTGCATTCAAGATGCTGGAATCACGGGCTTCAGGTTGCAAGTCACACATTCTTTCCGGAGAGGTATTATTGATAATTAACGCAAGCCTTTTTTATGAGAAATCCTTGATAGACTCTATGAAAGTAGAACAGCCAACGGACAGTGGAACACCTTTGACATTCAGGGAACAAGGATGTAGTAGCTTGTTAGAGGTACAGGAAGGGGTTAGCTTTCTTGGGAATCTAACCTAGGTTAGGTAACCTAGATAGAGATATCCTTGTGGGGCTGTTAATGATTGCCATAGTCAAGTGTAACTCACTTTAACAACACATGCGGTAAAGAGAACTATTCCTATAGGGTTTTAAAGAATGGTGCCCTTTCTGAAAAAACACACGTACCTCTTCCCTCCAGCCCCACCCTCCACCCCCGTCCCCAGTTGGTTTGTCAGACCAAGGGAAAGAAGGTGGGGGCAAGGACCTTATATTTATTTTGTTTTGAAGCAACATTAGGACATCTGTAAGATCTGGTTGTTCATACTCTCAGCATACATTTCTAGAGCATCTGGTGGGGTAGTTTATGATGTATAATGCTGGAACTGGAAGGTTGTCAGTTCAAATCCACCAGCTGCCCCTTGGGAGAAAGATGGGCAGTCTATACAAATTTGAGTTTCAGAAATCAAGTGGAGGGTTGTCATGAGTCAGAAAACTCCACTCTATTGTGACGAGTTTGGGTTGCTGACAGTAACTAGAAAAAATATGCCATGCAGTGATGGAGGCACATGGAGCCATAGCACCCAGACAGAGGTCGGGGAGCTGCTGGGCCCATAGACATGTGGCTATAGCACCCACAGAATGCATAGGAGTGACTGGAGCCTGAGTCATAATTTTAGAGATTAGCTAGAGGCCTCACTTGAAAGAGGGCAAGTGTGGAAGAGAAATGTCAAATTGCCAAATTTACGTGCAAGTTTTGTATTGGGGAAATGTCCTTGCATGTTGTTGCTCTTAATAGCTTAGATATGTTTATGGTTGCTTGATATTTTTATCACCTACTCTTTTGGGTTCCCTTGCATGGTTCAAAATTGGGAAGGGCGTACGCCAGGGTTGCATCCTATCTCCATACCTTTTCAACCTATATGCAGAACAGATTATCCGGGAG
>NW_006399840.1:6488164-6494557 GCF_000299155.1 Elephantulus edwardii | reverse complement strand
GGAAGCATCAAAGGAAGATGGAAGGAATACACTGTACCAAAAATAGTTGACTGACACAGAAACTTTTCAGGGAGTAGTATATGATCAAGAACCAATGATAATAAAGGAAGAAGTTCCAGCTACTCTGAAAGATTGGCAAAAAATAAGGCTTCAGGAATTGATAGAATGCTGACATATTTTAAAAAAACGAATGTAGCCCTGGATGTGCTCACCAGGTTGTGCCATGAAATCTGGAAGATAATTACCTGGACAACTGATGCAAAGAAATGAATATTTATTCCCATTCCCCAAAAACGTGATCCTACAGAATGTGGAAATTGTAAACAAGATCATTAATATTACATGCAAGGGAAATCTTGCTAAAGAATATAAAAAAAAAAAACAACACCAAACCACAACTAGAATAGTACATTGCCAGAGAACTGCTAAAATTATAAACTGGGATGAGAAGAAGCCATGTCACTAGGGATATATATTACTGCTAATGTCATATGGATCATGGCTGAAAGTAGAAAATACTAGAAGGATGTAAATTTTGTTTTATTGACTATGCAAAGACAATTGACCTATGTGGATCACAAAAAATTGTGGCTATCATTGAGAAGAATGGGGATCCAAGAACACCTGGTTGTACTCAGGCAAAACCTGTACCTAGACCAGGAAGTTGTCCAGAGTAAGGGAACATTGCATGGTTTACAATCAAGAAAGGTGTGCATCAGAAATGTTCCCTTTCTCAACATCTTTTCAATCTATATGTGAAGCAGATCAGTCAGGAGGCTGGACTTTGTGTGGAAGAATGTGGCATCAGGATTGGAAGAAGGATGGGAAGACCCATCAACAACCTATCTTATATAAGGACATAACCTTGCTTGCTGGAACTGAGGAGGACTTGAAGTGTTTGCTGCAAAAGGTCAAAGACTGCAGCTTTCAATAGGGATTGCATCTCAGCACCAAGGGAACAAAGATCCTCATCGCCGGACCAATATTCACTATCATGATAAGATGGAGAAAGATTGAGGTTGTTAATGCTTAGATCTGCAACCAACACTCTTCACACTAGCAGTCAGGAAAACAAAAGACAAATTACATTGGCAAAATATGCTGACAAACATCTCTGCAGAGTGTTAAAGAGCAGTGATGGCAGTTTATAGGTGTGCCCAATCCAGGTCATGGTCTTCTCATAGCTTGCTATGCATCTGAGAGCTGGACAGTGACTAAGAATGACAGAAGAATCAATGTCTTTGAATTGTTGTGCTGGAGAAGATTACTGACTATACTATGAATCACTAAGAGAACAAATGGGTCTGTCTTGGAGAGGATGAAATCAGTTTGTTCCTTGGAGGAAAGGTTCTTTAAAAATTATACTAGTTTATTTACAAAATTTGAATGCATTGTTTTTTTTTTGCACCAGATTCTTCTAATGTCCCTCACCACCCCACTCACCAATCAAATTGTACAACCGCATGATTAACACCCCTCCACCCTCAACCCAGCAATCAAGAGGGATGAGGAGGAAAGGATTTGGAAACTCTGTCTCACATGCTTTGAGCATGTTGCCTGGAGGGGCCAGTCCTTGGAGAAGGATATTATAGTTGTAAGGGTAGAGGGTTAGCACAGAAGAGGAAGACCTTTGATGAGATGAGTTGATACAGTGATTATGACAATGGAGTCATGTGTATCAGAGACAGATTAGCTCAGAATAGGGCCATTCAGAGCCATTGCTCATAGGGTTGCAATGAGCCATAGTCAACTTGAGTGCACATAGCAACAACTTGGCATAGCACTCAGTATGTGCTTATTTCTGTTCTGAATACTTTCTAAATGTTAGTTAATTTCATCCTCACCGCAAACTTGACAATAATATTGGTTTTGAGGAAATTGATGTCTAAAAGAAGTTTTTTCAATGTTACAAGGCAGAATTCTTATCAGTTTCTCTTTCTGTACTCTACAGTAAATATGTCGTAAGTGGACAAACAATTAGCATTCACATAGCAGTTAGTAAGCAAATGATGGCTGTGCCATAGCATCTAACTAGGATTCTAGTTTTAGTCTACTGGTGACCTACTTGATACTGCACATTGTTTGAAAGCATCAGCTTCTCCCTGGGAGAAAGATGGACAATTTTATATATTTACATATAAGCAATTATGATAAGGTATTATGATATGACAAGAGTCCAGAATGAAGGCTGCATAGTGGAGTGTACTCGGGGCAGGGATTGTATACCAATGAAAGAATTTTTCTTTTATTTTTCAAAGAGAAGAGTGAACTGAGGAGGAAGGGTGGGCAGGGAGAAAAATGCAACAATGAATGAAAATGAATGGAAATCCAAAATCTCTGTAAGTGTTCATTAAGACTAATTTTTTTAAAAAGCACTTCTTTTGAGTCAGTTCTGGCTTATGGCCACTCTCCATCAAATATGCAAGTCTGTGAATCATACAGAAGGAAGCTGCCCATCTTTTCCCAAAAAGCTGTTGGTGATTTTGAACCAGCAGAGGCTCACAGCTTTTAGGTTAACAGTACAACTCCCAAAGGACTATGGTGCCAGAAATTTCTGCCTGTCCGTTTGCAGGCTGAATCACTGCAGTATAGAATGACTAGGCTGAATATTTGGTCAATCAGTACAAATTAGTGTTTCTCCATTGGTACTTGATAGGAAATGTCTCTTTCATAGTACCTAGTAGCAAGAAATTGCACCGTGATCTGGAAGGCATGCAGTTCAAGGCCACCAGCTGCTCCATGAGAGAAGGATGGACAGTCTCCTCCCATGTGATTAACTGCCACTGAAAACCCTCTAGAGTGTCAGCTATGGGTTGGTTACAACTCTAAAGTACACAACAACAACAACAACAACAGTATCTATATACATGCAGTGACTAGGCAAAAGAGAAGTGTTTACAACCAACATCTATATATCTTCTTTTGTTGAGATTTCACCAGGATGAAAGTGAGAGGAATTATGAATCATCTTGGCTGATTAAGAAATATGTACAAAAATCTCTAACATTATCCTGCTGTACTTACACAGTATTTGAAAACATCAATTTTCATTAATATTTAAGTTCCTAAAAGGATTTCATGAAAATGTGATTTTGAAATAGACTATTATGTCAAAAAGCCTCCACAAACATTCTTATCATTGTGACAATGATTCTTAGTGATTTTCTTCTATGCCCCATTAAGAAAGCCAAACCAAATGTATCACTGCTGAATTAGTCCTGATTTAGGCAGTTCTGTGTGATAGATACAGTGTACAACTGTTCCACGGGTTTCTTGGTTGTAAACTTTATGGAAGCAGATTTCCAGCTTTTTCTTCCTTAGTAAGTTTGAACCATCAACTTTTATGGTGATAATTAAACACAAACTGTGTACACCCCAAAACTCAGCCAAACTCACCACCAACAAGTTAAAGAAAGCTCCTGTCATCTCTCTGAGAATAATGAGAAAAGCCATTAAAGCAGGGAACAGTCCATATTTTTCTCTATAGCAGCTGATAGATTTGAACTGGTGACATTTTGGTAGGCAGCACACCAGAGCTTCTTAGGGACCTAAGAAAGAATTCTAAAGATATTATTGTTGTTGCTAGTGTCATCAAGTTTATTATGACCTGTAGTGACTTTAAAAAGAACAGATCTGAACCTTGTCCTATCCTATGCTTTTGTCACTGATAATGCTTGAGTCTATTATTGAAGTCACTATGTCAGTTCATCTTGTTGATAATTTTCCTCTTTTCTTCCACCTTTCCAAGCATAATGTCTTCTTCCAAGAGCTGATCCCTCCTAACAACATACCCAAAGTATTTAAGGCCAAGTTTCACCATCCTTGTCATTAAGAGCACCTTGGTTGCACTCCCTCCAGAACAAACTTGTTTGTTGTTTGACAATTCATGGGGCATCCTGTACTCTTCACCGAGACCACAGTTCCAGGATTTTGATTATTCTTTTGTCATCTTCACTTTCAGATTTCAGGTTCAACTTTCAGATGCATAGGCAACAGTTGAAAATGCAATAGTTGTAATAAGGCACATCTTAGTATTTAAATGGATATTGTTGCTTTTTAGCACTTTGGAGAGGTCCTTGGCAGTAGAATTTCCTAATGCCACATGTCTTTCAATTATTTGCCTGCTGCTAACATATGATTGTGGATCCAAGTAAATTTAAACAATTGACAACTTCAGTCTTTTCCCAGTCTATCATGATGCTGCCCTATTGGTGTGGTGATGAGGAATGTTATTTTCTTGATGTTGATATGTAATCCATATTGATGGCTGTAGTCTTAGATCTTCTGCAGGAAGGACTTCAAGTCTTCTCCACTTTCTGCAAGCGATGTTGTGTCATGTATATAACACAGGTTGTTGATGAGTCTTCCTCCAAACCTGATGCCACATTCTCCTTCATGTAGTCCAGCTTCTCAAATGATTTGATCAACATACAAATTGAACAGATATGGAGAAAAGGTATAACCTTGATGCATACCTTTCCTAATTTTAAACCACCCAGTTTTCAACACTGGTTGGACAGCAGCGTCTCCATCTTCTAGTTTCCACATGTGCACAAGTAAGTGTTCTAGGATTCTCATTTTATGAATATTATACAAAATATGTTGTAGCCTACATAATCAAAAGCCTTTCCATAGTCAATAAAAACCAGCACCAAGAAGCCAAAGCAAAGGGAAGAAATTAAGAAATTGAGGAGCTGAACAGAAGATTTCAAAGGGCACCACAAGAAGACAAACCAAACTAATATAATGAAATGTGCAAAGAGATAGAGCCAGAAAATCAAAAGGGTTGAACTAGCTAGACATTTCTTAAACTGAAGGAACTGAAGAACAAATTCAAGCCTCAAGCTGCTACTTAAGGATTCTCTGGACAGAATATTAAATGATCCAGGAAGCAATCAAAGAAGATGGAAGGAGTATAGAGTCACTGTACCAAAAGGAATTGGCAGACACAGAAGAATTTAATGAAACGATATATGAGCAAGAATCTGTGGTATGAAGGAGGAAGTTCAAGTTTCTTTGAAGGAATTGGCAAAGAATAAGGCCCCGGGAATTGACGGCATACCAATTGACATATTTCAGAAAAACAGATGCTGTCCTGGATGTGCTCACCAAGTTGTGGCAAGAAATCTGGAGGCCAACTGACTGGAAGAGAGTGTGGAAATTATTGAACAATATCAGTAATATCACATGCAAGGAAGAGTCTGCTGAAATTTATAAAAAATGACTGGAACAGCCAATCAACAGACAACTGCCAGATGTGAAGGCTGGGTTTAGAAAAGGACTTGATAGTAGGGATATTATAGCTAATATTACATAGATCTTGGCTGAAAGCAGAGAGTACCAGAGGAATATCTATATATGTTTCATTAACTATGCAGATATTTGACTGTACAAACTGTGGCTGACTCTGAGAAGACTGGCAATCCCAGAACACTTGATTGTGCTTATGTGAAATCCGTACTTGGACCAGGAAGCAGTCATCAGAACAGAGCAAGGAAACACTGCGTGGTTCAAAATTGGGAAGGGTGTACACCAGGTATGTGTCCTATCTCCATACCTTTTCAATCTATATGAAAAATCTTGACTAGTCCATTCTAATGTTCAAATGTTGTGACAATATCTTTTGAATATTTTATACATAGCACAGGAGTGGCATCCACTTCCTAAACAACATGCCCTTGAAACTCTATGAACTTTGGTAAATTATGGTAGTTATAAAATGGCTTCAGGTCTTTTGTTTATAGGGTTGCTATGACTTGACAGCAATCAACAACAACAACTTTGAATGTTTTTATACATAGCTCTTCCTCAGAGATCTCAAACATTATAAATTAGCATAGGCTAAGAAGAACTATTATATTTTTTCTCCATTTTTCATAACCAGGAAAACACATGAGATGAGATTTGGAATCAGCAAAGAGCACCATATGCTTATTATTTTAAAAAAGAGAGTTTTAAAAAATTCTCTCTTCTTCTTTTCTCTCTCTCTCTCTCTCTCTCTCTCTCTCTCTCACACTCACACACACACACACACACACACACTCTTGTTCTCCATCATAAACTGACTAGATGATTTCACCATACCAAAAAAGGCTGTAACTTCAGCTTTTTTTTTTTACCCTCAGCTTTTAAAAAAAGTTTACTTTTGTTGGTTCTATTTGTTATTTGCCATCAAGTTGAAATCAACTTATAGCTGAAGCTCCAGTGTATTTTCAGAGTCTGTATATAAGGTGAGGAGGAGATCACGCATCTTTTTCCCATGAAGCAGCTGGTAGATTTGAACTGTGTGCTTTTGCATTTCATTGCCAGCACAACTCCTTGCCTCTAGGCCACCAGAATGCTTTCTCTCACTCTGCCTCCCCATTATTGAGTGGTTTCCTCAGCTTTTTCCTG
>NW_006399840.1:6487231-6488064 GCF_000299155.1 Elephantulus edwardii | reverse complement strand
ACTCGACGGCACATAACAACAACAACAACAACTCTTTTGGGTACAGTGCTTGTCTATCTGATGCTGTGTTAAAGCAGAACTCCCAAAGATAGACTGGGAAGAAGAATTGGCCATCCACTTCTGAAATTACAAGTCTTTGAAAGCCTTAAGAACAATAGAGAACACTTAAACTATTGGATATAGCACTGGAAGCTGAGCCCTCACACTGGGAAACACAAAAATAATAGTTGCAAATAGCTACTAACAATTGGAAAATGAAATATATGATTTGTGAATGTAGAAAAATTGGATATTGTTTAAAAATAAATGGAACACATAAATATTGACATGCTAGGTACTGGCAAACTGAGATGTATTGGCATGGGCCCGTTTGAATCAGAAAATCATGTAATTTACTATGCTGAGAATGAAAAAGTGAGTAATAATAGGGATGCAGTAATAGTAAAAAGAGCCCATTTCTAGATCCATCCTGCAGTAAAATGTTGTGAGCGACGGGATACTGTCCATATGCATACAAGAAGTCCTGTTCTTATTACTACTATTCAACTATATGCACTGACAATTAAAGCCAAAGAGAAGGAAATAGAAGATTTATAGCAGCATTTGCAGTCTGAAGTCAATCAACATGCAACCAAGATTCATTAATGATGATTAGTGACTGGAATGCAAGAGTTGGGAACAAGGAAGAAAGACCAGAAGTTGGAAAATACGAACTTGGTGATAGAAATGAGGCTAGAGAAAGAATGATAGAACAATCAATGATTTATTCATTACAAACACCTTTTTAAATTTATACTTAAAAAATTATTAGGCTAGTTTATTTACAAAATTCG
>NW_006399840.1:6455945-6479401 GCF_000299155.1 Elephantulus edwardii | reverse complement strand
GGTGTGATAGGCTGTTTCTTGCCAACAATTCCCTTCTTCCTCATTCCTATGTGGTATCCTTATTCAGCCTCTGTGTATCTCCTAACATTTCCCCCTGAGGAAGCAAGAATCCTCCACATTCTTTAGTAAGCAGGCATCATTTTCATCTGGTTATTTCCTACTCTGGTGAGTACACACAAGTGAGGCCTTTTCTTTCCCCTTCTTGGAGTTTGGCAGCTCATCTTAATACCTGTAGGCCAGCAGATCTCTCTGTACTAGAAAACAATCCCATCTTATTTTACAAGCATGCACCAAGAATGAACAACTCCAGCCTCATTTCTGTAACCAAGTCCTAATTTGCAATTCTCAGTTCTTCTTTATCTCCAACTTTTGCATTCCAGTCACCAATTATTATTAATGCATCTTGATTGCATGTTCAATTTCAGACTGCCAAAGTCTGATTCTAAGTGGCCAATACTGGTCCATGTCAGCTCACTCATGCCTAGAATATAGATTTTTTTTTATATGTTTCATTTCATTTTTTTTACAACTTCCAGTTTTCCTAGATTCATACTTCACTTATTCCATGTTCCAATTACTAATGGATGTTTGCATCTGTAGAAGAATTTTCCTGATAAGGCGGCAAAAAAAGGGCTGCTCAGAGAGAACACAGAAAGTGTTCAACTAATCATGTTGCCATCCCATATTTACTCCCATGGGGGAAAATCCCTAAATACTGAGAAGGAAGTGAACTTGGCCAAGAGAAAAGGATTCTCCTTAGCTACTCTCTAATGTGGGAAGGAAAAGAAAAACTGTGTATTCCTCAGTAGTTAGGGTGCGAGCTTACCTTTAATTTTCACCAAATATTTCACACTGGACAGAATCTTTTAAGCTTTTACAAAAACCAGTTGTCTTAAGACAAAAGGGTAAGCTGGTCAAATAGGTGCTGAGGTCATATATCTGTGTATCCAAAATAACCCACACGTGGGAGCCTGGCCACACTGGAGCTGTCAGACTGGGGTAGCACCAAGGGCAGTACATGAACCTTACAGTAATGAACTGTTGTCAAGAGCACAAGTATACGTTCATCCTAGGATACATCTTTTCAGATTGAATAGAGACATTGCCCACGAGTGCTGGAAATGTTTATGAGGAAGCCAAGGTCCCACTTCATGACATAACATCCCAATTTAGATTCCCACAAATTCTACAAGGTTTGCAGGGTGCCGAGCAGGGGACGGGTCCCCTAAAGCTTTCCTATGAAGGTTTCATGGATGACACCCATAGCCAGTGTGTGGATTCCTTCTCCAACCTTGATTTCTCCCTTTCCTTCTTTGAACTTACCTATTGTTGGCAGACTAGATTTGGTGGCCTTTGGTCATGTTTGGGGTTCCTGGATGCAGGCCTTGAGACAGCATCCACATAATTCTAAATTTGCTGGGGCAGCACAATTAATTGAGCTTCCTGGAAAAGCAGTAAAATTATTGCCAGCTCACACTGCTGGGTGGGGTCATTGCAGGGTAGTAAATGAGAGGAGAGATATGACATTTAGTCCCCTGACCATGCTTGCAATGTAGCTCCCCTCTAGAAGACAATTATTGATGTAATCTAAAGCTGATGCTAGGAATGATAAGATGGACCCACGTGAGGTGAGATGAAAATACACTGAACCTGTTAAATCAGTTCCCAAACATGTGAGATTGTGGGAGAGTAGAACCCTATTTAAGGAATCTGGAGGACCCAGACCAAAAGCAGGAAGCTGAGAAGAAGCTGACTATAGATTACCACTGAGTATAGCTTTCAAACTAAATCGAATAGGGCACATAAGAAGCATTGGAATTCACTGCTAACAACAAAAATATGGACTTTTCATTGTTAAGCTTACTGATCTCTGCCTTCTTATTATATTTGGAATGGTAGCGGTAATTTGTTCGCAAATCCCAGATTTTGGCACCAAATATTGACAATCAGAGCAAGATTCTGTTCTCCTTCTCAGCTGAAGAATTAAGCCAGGAAAGAATGTATAGGAAAGGGGGGAGGAGGGGCAGTGTGGCACAGACTTATGAGGAAGAATGAAGGCAAGTCAGGATTTGAATAAAGAGCCAGAATTCTTCTTTAATAGTTGATATGCAAGATTTTATTCTAGTAATCCAGAGAAAGCATCAAACAAAGTAATGGTTATGAGACACACAAAACATAAAATTCCCTGAATAGGGTTTACAGAGGTTTATAGTCGAGTTGGGTAAGTCTGCTTAAAGTGTTTAAGTCTGTAAAAGTCAAAGATTGTGTTATGAGTGAGCCCATCAGTGCAGAAGTTTCGATTGTGGTAACAGTGAGAGTGACAGTAAAGATGTCCTGCATGCCTGGGAGTGATCGGTGACCTCAGGAACCTCTGTCATAGAAGTCCTGACCTGGACTGAGGGTGCCCTTTGTCCTGGACTGAGGGAGCCCTTGTCGTAGCAGGACTATCACTGTTCCCATTATCTCTTTGTGGCTCTTGTTTTCCATTCATTCGTCAATTCTTTGCTTTCTGTTCTTCTGAATTTTATTCTTAGACATATTCTGTTCTTGTAATGCTGTGTGGTTGAGTGTTCTAAGTGCTGAGTGTCTCCTCAGTGATATTCCTGACTTTATGGATCTATTACTTGACTGCATGCTGTACCACAGGGGATTGTAAAATTACAAAATCAAAGTGGAGTTAAGTCCACCTTCTTGGGGTTTTCATCAGGCCAGTAAGCCTGGGTATTACTGTGATTTTGGATTTTGTTCTAACTTTATCTCCCACCGTGTTCTATTGTGCTTCCTCTCAGAGTAGTGGCATTGTTATCTGGTCACCATCTTGTTCTTTGATCTCAGGATTGTGGAAACTGAGGACCTTCAAGTTTCTTGGAGCTATGGACTGTTTCTGTGCTTCTTGGATATTCTTCACTCTTCTATGCTCCTGTAACTCCAGCTTTTAAAGAAGACTGTGGTTGAAACTGTACCTCTCAGATCCCACACATTCCCTCATACCTAGAAGAGTTATTCTATATACATGATCTAAAACATCTCCTTGACACCTGCTTGTCCTTCATTTTATATTTTATCCTAACTCCTGTTCCTTATACCACACTTAGGTTTTTCTGTGAACCAGTTTTCACCCATTCTACATCCTGCTTCTCCATCTCCCTACTTCTCTTGCAACTCGCACTTGAATCATTCTTGAACTGTTTTAATCTGACAAATAAGATTGCGATTCTTCCATAGCTTCTCTGCCTTTTGGCTAGAACAAGTGAAGATTGAGATTTTCCTAAGGAAAACCATACTCAATCATTACCTCAAATTTATGAGATAGAAGCTATTATTTATTATTTCCCTTTTCATCATGAAGAGTCTAAGATAGAGAAGTTAAGTAACCTGCCCAAAGTTATACTATTGTTGTTGCTAGATACCACCCAGTCTCACAGCAACCCAGTGAACAACAGATCTGAACCCTTTCATGCTCTAGGCTCAAAGCCTCTGATATGTGTGAGCTCTTTAGTACAGTTATTGTGTCAATCCATTTCATTTAGGAACTGTTTCTGATCCTCCACTTTCTCCTTTTTGGGAGGAATGCAGTTGTAATTAGAAATTTCAGAGTTCAAACTTAAATACTAAATTAATTTGAGCAATGATGAAATGAATGATACAAGTGTCTGGATTTGAGGAAATAAAATAAAATTGAGCTAAAGATCATTGAGAGGCAGCTTAGCTTAATTGTTAAGACATTAGCTTTGAGAATGAGACAGACATTGTATATATGTAAAATAAAGCTTTCTTACTTTAGTTTTCTAATTTGTAGATAGTAACAGGTAATGATATAAAATTAAAAGTTTCTTGGAAGGATTTACATTGGACTATATATAATTAACATTCATAGTATCATTTTTTTTTAAACAAGTCATTTGAATTGTGGAAGGGCCAGTTCTCATGCACCATGGAAGACAGCTCTGGCCTCTTGGATGGTGGTGAGAGTGGGCTAGGAACCTCTTCTTGGAGCCAATGAGAAACTGGGGCAGAAGCAGAGGATTTTTTAAAAACATGTCACTCGAATTGCAGAAGGACCCGTTCTCATGTGACATGGAAAATGGCTCTGGCCTCTTGGTCGGTGGTGAGAGCCAAAAGTGGGTTAATCCATGTCCCTCAGGCCTGTTTTTAATTGTTTTGGTCGAACATTCTTCTAGGTCATTGTCCTGGTCTGTCCATTTGCTGTACAGGGGACGTAACTTGTGATTGCTGTGATGCTGAACACTGTGACACTGATGTGTCAAATGTGGTAACAGTTACCCATGGTGGACAGTGTTTGGTGGACCTCCTAGATTAAAACAAGCTTGGAAGCAGGAGTGGCATCAAGTTCTGAAATAGCTTGCCTTTGGAAACTCTATGAACTTGGAGAAATGATGTAAGTTATATAAGAGATCAGTCTTTTGTTCATAAGGTTGCTATGAGTCATCTATAACTCGACAGCACTTAACAACAACAACAACAACAAAAACAAGTATCATTATTGTAAATTATGGAAATGGCTAAATATTTGTCTCCAGACCAAAAATATTGTTGTTTTGAACTATGCAGAGGCTCCACAAAGAAAAGATCTTGTAATCTGCAAAGATCTGTAAAGGTGATCGCCAGCAGTATCCTATAGGATTGCCATGACTTGGAACAAACTTAAACAACTAATGACAGCAGCATCGTTGTGGTCAAGGAACTACAAGCCTGTAGACCATAAGCCACAGTCATATTTTCTTGAATGGCAGAAGAAGCCAAGCTAGACAAGGAAACAGTGAACCAATTGCTAAAACTCTCAATAAGTGTAGAAAAGTTGAAAAGGTTTAGAAAAGCTGAAAAGGAGGCCAATCCGCTTTACAGTTGGAGGAATGAAAGTTCAAAGGAGAAGCTGGAATGCACATGGAAGAGGCAGGGCAATGTGGGCCTTTCCAGAGCCCTCTGAGGCAGGTGCAACGTGACCATCACAAATACAAGTATGCCACTGCTTAATGAAAGTTCAAACGGTGTGAAGTTCCAATTACAAGAAGGTATTGAAGGTGAAAACGGAATGAGCTGAAAGTGATAGGGATGACTTTGGTGTTCAAATCCAAGAGAAAGTCCCTCAGTATAAACATATTGAGAACCGACTAACTGACCATGAGTCAAGCCAAAAGGTATCAATTTGTTGCTTCAAGGGAACTTACATACAAAAATGGAATTGTCTTGTATCTAGAGATAAATGTCTGGAATGTAAGGAGGCCCATAAGGAGGGTGGTCAGTACAGGGTTAGAGTACATTCTCTCAGTTTGTACTAGTTAGGTAATAACTAAACATACGACAGTGGGAGTAAGGGAGGAAAATGTGCTGGATATTCTAAGCCATCTCCACTCAAGCCACTGACACCAGAGTCTCAAGGTCTCAAGGAAGGAAGAATACATTTTAGCATAGTTATGGGAAAACAGATAATTATCTTAGCCCAAATCAATACTCACTTATTTTGGCTTAGAATTAGCCTGGTTTTGTTTTTCTTGTTGGTTTTTTAAAATGTTCACAATATCCCATAGATTCTGCCCCAATATTCCTTAAACGGCTCTCACAACCTCTCCATTAATATTCCGTGACAACTCTAGCTGAGGCTCTGGAGAGTTCCATAGTAACAGTAAAGGGTACAGCAGAGTATAACTCTAAGCATAGGAAGCCAAAAATAGAGAAAAAGCACTGATGGGTGGGAATTTAGCAACTGGGAAATACGATTAGCTCCTACCACACGTCAGGTGCAGTCTACCCGTTTCACATCAACTGCAGACAGCCACCCCAGACCATCCCATTAGCATATCCCTGGGGACAAAAGGTATTTATCTCCTTCTTGCATCATCTGTCATCACATGTAATTTCAGATGGAGAAGCAGAATAATTCATTTGAAGAACAGAACTGAGGAATGGCTTGGAGATGATCTGTTTGGATTGTACCACTTTTTCAGACAGGCCCACATGCTATCATTGACTGGGCAGATATTCCTTGGAAGTCCTCCAGCAGAAGAGGTCGGGAGCTCCCCACACACCTAGCAGTCTGATTTGTTTTTCACATCAACAAACATTCCCACCACACTGTGAAAAACAAAGGAGTTGAAGGTGCCAGAAACGAGGCAAGTTATGCCCATTAATTAAAATATAAGCAGTGGATTAGATGAACTAAGACCTCTTTGTCCTGGACAAGGCCTTTCCTCAGGCAGGTTTTTAATAACAGCTTTTCTCCCAAAGGCTTTTCTGAGTTTCTAATCTCAGTGCAATGCAAAGGTAGAACTATAATACTCCATAGACATAACACTAATAATTCCTGAGGCATAGTGTCTTTTACTAGGGTTGTAAATGAAGAGAGTTTGGGATCTGTTGATAAAAGACACTGGATAGTTTGCAAGCAGTTCTCTTTCCTTAATCTCCAAAGAGCCCCAAAGTCATACCACTGATGACTAGTTTGCTAGTCCCAAGGGAGGGCCATAACTGTAAACCCCAGTGAGGGGTCCTGTGGTAAAAGCAATAGAATCGTATTCAATTATTCAAGTCGGGCAATATCTTGTCCTTTGTTGCAGTGATTGTATGCTCATTGTCTTCTAGAACTCTTGCAAGAACAGTTGATAAGCACTTGGATGAATTGGTTGAACTCATTTGAGAGCCTCAGGCAATCTTCTAGTCCACTGCTACAAGGAGTGACTAGTGTGTCTCAAAGTTTGCTTCAACACTCCGTACATGTGCTCATTGAGATCAGCTGCTATGGGATTGTTTGGGAGATAAAAATGCTGGATAATCCACATCTGGTCAGCCCACCCCTGCATTTCAAGTAAAAAAAATTGAGTTCCTAGTTGTTGTTGTTGTTGTTATGTGCTGTCGAGTCACTGGCGACTCAATAGTGACCCTGTGTACAACAGCTCTGAACCCTGCTCTATCCTGAGCCAACTTTACTGTCTCTGACACACCTACGCTCATTATCTCAGTCACTGAATCAATCCAACTCATCGATGATCTTCCTTCTCTTTCTCTGTCCCTCCACACTTCAAAGCATGATGTCCCTCTCCAAGGACTTGTCTGTCCTTGCAACATGCCCAAAGTATGTCAGACAAAACTTCAGAATCCTTGCCTCTATGGAGAAGCATGTCTTCACCCTCTCTAGGATGAACCTGTTTGTTCTCCTGGCAGTCCATGGTAATTCAACACTCTTCTCCAGCACCACAATTCAAAGGCATTAATTATCTTTCTATCATCCCTAGTCATTTTCCAGCTCTCTTATGCATAGCAATCAATTATGAAGACGATGGCCTGGATCAGGCACACCTTAATCTCCAGACTGATGATGTTGCTCTTCAGTACTTTTAGTCAATGTGAAAATCCACAGGCATGCCACATGTGCACATAAAAGCTGGAGAACCCTGATTGTTGGCTTCTGATAGCAAGCTTGCAGGTGTATGCTTGCAAGCATCCAGTGACTGTGCCCCACAGGTAAGGGCATACCTACAGTTATCAGATATATGGAGAGGCCCTCTGTATTTGATTTGCCAACTTTGTACTGGAGCTTCTGTCCATGCTATGCACCCATAGAATGACGAATAGGGGTGTAGTGCTCCAGGAAAAGCTATGACATTGCTCACAGGTCTCAATAATTTATCTCTTAGTTAAGGGAAGACGAAATTCTTTGGCTGTGCCCAATAAAAATGATTATTCCTGATGGCCAAACTTATGATGTAGCCTTTCTGCCAACTGATTGGTGGACATTTCCCACAAGGCTCTCAAATTAATTTGTCTGAATGTTCTCAAAGGGAGACAAAATATTATGTGCAGATACATGGAAAGCAGTAATGTTCATACTTTGTGTTCTTATCTGTATATGACTGGCCATTCACTCCTGTTGTCTCCACTGGGCAGTCCACAGAGTAAGTCCTTTGAAGGCAGAGCAACGGTCCGTGCACAGAAGGATAGGGCTAGGTTCATGTTTTAAAACCATCCACATAGCCCTGAGCTTGGCCCACCACCAAGGCCAATCTGCTTATTGTCTGTGAAGGAGTGGATAGCAACAGCTTTCTATGAAGAGGATTCCCCTGTGTAGACCCATCAGTATGCCATGTGTCCTCTGGTATTGCCCTAAGCCTTGGGCATCTGGGAAACAGGTTGTTGTTGTTATTATGTGCCGTATAGTCACTTGTGACTCATAACAACCCTATGTATAACAGCTGTCAATCCTGCTCTATCCTGAGCCAACCTCATTATCTCTGTCACACCTACCCCTGTTACCTTAGTAGTGGAGTCAATCCATCTCATCAAGAGTCTTCCCCTCCTGCAATGTCCCTTCATCCTCCCAAGCACGATGTCCCTCTCCAAGGACTTATCCCTCCTTGCAAAATGCCCAATGGATGTCAGATGGCACTTCAGAGTTCTTGCCTCCAAGGAGCAGCCTTTCACCATTTCCAGGATGCAGCTGCAATATTTAAGGATGCTGTGGGAAGAATATGAAATGATCCAGGAAGCATTAGAAGAAGATGGAAAGAGTATACAGAGTCACTGTCCTGAAAGAAATTGGTTGACACAGAAGAAAGTAATGAAACAATGTATGAGCAAGAGCTTGTGATAATGAAGAAAGAAGTTCAAGATTTCCTGAAGGAGTTGGGAAAAACAAGGCCCCAAGAAGTGATGACACACCAATTGACATATTTCATCAAATAGATGCTGCACTGGACATGCTCACCAAGTTTTGCCAAGAAATCTTGAGGACAATTAACTGGCCATCTGACTAGAAGAGATCTACATTTTTTCCCATTCCAAAGAAAGGTGACTTGACAGAGTGCAGAAATTATCAAACAACATCATTAATATCACATGCTGAAAATTATCCAAAAATGAGTGGCATAGCACATCAACAGAGAACTACCAAAAGTGCAGGCTGGGTTTAGAAGAGGCTGTGGTAGTAAGGATACTATAGATAACGTTAGATGGATCTTGGCTGAAAGCAGAGAGTACCAGAGGAATGTCTATCTGGGAAATAGGACTAACCACATTATATATTATTGTGTATGTGATCTGGTGGAATTAAATTATTCAGTGGACTAGCTGACAGAGTGCTATTTTGTTGGAGGTAGGCATGTTGTTTGGTGAGAGTACATGGTCTGTGTCACTCTGGATTGGAGTTTAGCAAAGTCCTTGAGCTATCCTTCAAAGAGGTATGAGTCCACCTTTTTAAAGAAGCACCTTTAGTAATGTTTTCTGGTTGAGTTGGAACTGACCCTTAGCTGACCCTCCAGGGAGTTTTCAGAGGCTGTAATTCACACAGGAGGAGATTGTTTGTCTTTTTCTGGTAGAATAGCTGGTGAGGTCAAAACACAGGTATTTGGGTTGGCAGCATAGCTCCTTACCAGTAGGCCACCAGAACTCCCTCATGATGTCTTCTGGTTGCTGTAAACTACTATACGTGGCATACAGTTGTTTCTGTAAGGGGCTGTGTCTAGTCTATGTTCCTTCTTTGCTACAAGACAAACACATGCCAGAATCTAATACTAAAATGCTTGGAAATATAGAGTATTTATTGTATTATAGTATAATTTGGTAAGTGCTAATGGTGTTCTGCTGACATTACTCTGAACTCTCAGCTATTACAATAATGAGAAGATCTCCTTGGTCATCATATCAGAGAGGAAAAAGAGGTTAGTTGGCTTTGAAAATCCTCATAATAATGAGAAGCTACTCACTGGCAAATAGCATCAGTCAAGTTGTTCATACCCCCTGGCCATCATACGTATTATCCCAGCAATGTATTATTGAAATAATGTACATTTTTTAAATAAAAGACAAGTCAATCTAGCTTTTATGTATTAAACAAGTATCTTTTTTTAATTAATTACACTGTTTGTTATTTTAATTGTGATTTTAATGAGTTTACAGAAACATATTTTCATTCATTCATTTTTGCACATTTTTATTCTTCCCTCTCCCTTTTTCCTTCTCCAGTATAAATTGCAATGCATCAGAGTATTGGCGAGCCATCACGGCCCAGGGCGGGCTGTCTTCGGGCCTCGGCTCAGGGCGAGCCGTCACGGCCCGCTAGCACATATTTATTTTAAATAGTTCTTTCCCTCATCTGTTCCAACGCAGTGCTTATTATCTATCAGTTCAACAGAGCAATAAACAACAAACGCTGGTGAGGTAGTGGAGCAATTGGAACCTTTATTCACTACTAGTCAGAGTATAAAATGGTGCAGCCACTATGGAAGGCAGTCTGGTGCTTTTCCAGAAAGTTGGAAGTAGAAATACCATTTAACCCAGCAATTCCACTACTATGAATATACCCTAAAGAAACCAGAACTGCCACCCAAGCAGATATCTGCACACCCATGTTTATTGCTATATTATTCACAATAGCAAAGAGATGGAACCGAATCCAAGTGTCCAAGAACAAACTAATGGATAGAAAAACTATGGTATATTCACACAATGGGATACTACACAGCACTCAAAAACAATGAACTCATAAAACATCACACAGGTGACCATGTAGAATATTATGTAGAATGAAATATCACAGTAACAAATGGACAAATATTATACAATACCATTGTTATAAAAGCAAAACTGACATGGGGGGTTGGGAGCAGAATAAGAAAAGAGTGGATTGATAATGAACAGTTCATTGGAACAGATGAAGGAAAGAACTGTTTAAAAGGAATACATAATTAGCCGAGTCCAGAATAAGAAAAGTGGGCTGGGGGAGGAAACAGGAAATGAGGAGAAGGAAAAATTTTGAAGGAATGAACAAATGTAAAAAAAAAAAAAATTCTTTAATGATGGCATTTTCACATTCAAATCTTCCTCCTTTAAATAAAATAACAATTGTCTTTGGCACAAAACAACACAAACAAAGAATGAATGAAAAATCCAACTTTTCTGTAAACTTTGGTTAAAATCACAATTATGGAGTTGTACAATTTGATGGGTGTGGGAATTGGCATTGTATTAGAATTTTGTAAATAAACTAGTATTAAAAAAGTCAACTTGGGGGGTGGGAAAGGGAGGAGGTAAATTATACAACAGTGAATGAATGAAAATTTAACTTTTCTGTAAACTTTTGTTAAAATTACAATGAAAATAAAAAAATTTCTTTAATTTTTTTTAAAAACCCCACCCATTTTCCAATAACATTTTGAAATGCGTGCCAAATACTACCAAAAGGATCTGAAGGTGAATATAGGAATATAGTTGATGAAACTACCTTCATGTATTAGCCTAGTTAACAAAACTTTATTAACAATAGTTAATAAATAAATGGCAGAAACAACACCAAAATGTCAGTAGCCCCTGTTGATACAGAAAGGACAGCTTTTCCACATTTTATGTGTAGAACATAGTGGTTTTGATCCTTATGTTATTATAGTAGGATATTATACTGGTATCTAATATTAATAGTCACCAATTTTGAATACTACTATTTTCTGCCATCTACTGGTTAGGAGTTGAGCTACCAACCCAAACATATGTGGTTTGAATCCAGCATCGTCTCAGAGGTAGAAAGATGCGCAATCTCCTCCTCGGTGATTTATAGCCTCTGAAAACCTGCTGGAGGGTCAGCAACAAGTTGGTTCTGACAGGAAACGCACAATAACAGCACATGGTACAAAATTCTGACTTTACAAATGAAGAAAATAACCAGAAATTCAGAGAGATTAAGAAATTTATCCAAGGTTTTACAGCTAAGTGGATTCATTTAAGTTGTTCATCACTCCCCCTACCCCACCCAGCAACAAAATTCTTTTGAATAAACTGTTAAATTTTGTATTCCTGGAAACAAATAACAAAAAACATTATATTAAAAGCAATAATGGGAAGAGAAAGCATGTTTTACCAGCATATGTTTAAACTGATGTTGATAGACTGGAAATTTTTCTGACCAGGTTCTATATTAGATGTTTATCTTTTTATTATGAAAAACAGGGACAAATACATTACGACTTAATTTCAAAATATTTCCTTCCCAAATTGATACAGAATGAGAATGATATGTTAGAAAATGTATTACATCAGTTAACATTTAGCACTAAATTAGTCAGCATTTAAAAAGCATAACTACTAACTGTAAAATTCAACTCAAACTGTTTATATATATATTCTTTTTTATATATATATATTCTTAATGTCTGGATTTCAAACATCCACGTTTATCAATCAGATGATTCTAGCCCATGAGTCTCTTGACTTTTAGAGGTTCATTATTTCTAGTTGCTCTTTCTATTTCAAAACCTTCAAGCGAGTTACTTCACTGTGATTTCTGAGGAGTTTCTACAGAGTTTTGTACCCATCATCACCAAGCCTATTGACTATTTCGCCCTCTTCACTGCTTACCACTCTAGTTTCATACTTGAGGTTTTCTTTAATTTTTTTTTTTTCGATGCGAGAACATGAGGGATTTTATTACAAGCTCTCGAGCAGGGACTCTACGCACACCGGGACGTAGTATCGGCGTGGCAGAGTCCGTACTTGAGTTTTATATGTGGGATGCGTAATGTGTTTTTAGGAAGATCATAGTTTTGTATAATGATCTTTCAAAATTTGTACTTCTAATGATTTCAAGAAATGTTACTAGGAAATGAATCAATCCTAATAAATTTAAAGATGTTATTTTACGTTCCTAAATGAATTGTTACCAAGTTTTTACAAGATGGCAAATAACTTACTCTAATTAATTGTCTGAATCAAAGTTTGCCCTGAAGCAATTAAAAATGAGTTTCAACTCTAATACATTATTTATGTCCTTTCTGTGCTTTTTTTTTAGCAGGGTGAATTATACTACCTCTAGGAATTTCTCGGTCTTTAAATAAAGCATTTTCTTTAAAGCAAAGTGACATTGCAATTCCTGTAATCTCTTTAAGTATCCTTCTCAGTTTATATTTGGGTACATCAATAAGTCCAATGTTTTGGTGCCCAGGAAATCTCAATTGGTAATTCCTTAGGCATGAAGATAATAATTGTAACAGGCTAATTAAAAGCATGCTTCAGAGAGTTAATTGTAATTTTTGTTTAGATTGACTTGTTAAAGATAAGTAAAATATTCTTCATTATTTTAGTTATATAATAAACTAAACACTGCAACATTCATTGTTTAAATATTTAAAATAGAAGTTTTCTGACTTGAATTTTGCCATGTTTTGAGATACTGGCAGAGCCTGCAACCCATCTCTAAATCTGCCTTTAAATTGAATTTGTATATAAATTAAAACAGGTAAGCATGGTTCTTACATAATGGCAGTTAGTCAAATGTTTATTTTAGCATACAATATATAGCATTTTGTGGCTCACATTGAGAAGAATGGGACTCCCAGAAAACTTAATTATACTCATATGAAACCTAGACCTAGGCCAAGAAACAGTTGTCCAAACAAAGCAAGGGAACACTGCATGGTTTAAAATCAGGAAATGTGTTTGTCAAGTTGTATCCTTTCTCCATGCGTATTCAGTCAGTATGCTGGACTCTGAAGAAGAATGTGACATTAGGATTTGAGACAAATTTATCCACAACCTATGTTATGCAGATGACAAAATCTTGCTTACAGAAAATAAGGACTTGAAACTCGTGCTTCAGAAGAGCAAAGACTATAGCCTTCAATATGGATTGCATCTCAAGATCAAGAAGACAGAAATCTTCACTACTGGACCAATAAGCAACATCTTGATAGATAGAGGAAAAAGTTGAAGTCAGCAGTTTTATTTTACTTGGATCCATAATCAACCTTTGTGGTACCAACAGTCAGGAAATCATGAGATGTGCTGCATTGGCCAAGTCTTCTGTCAGGGTCCTCTCCAAATTACTGAACAGCAACGATGCCAGTTCAGAGACTAAAGTGTGCCTTGTTCAGGCTATGGTATTTTTCAGTTTCTTGCTATGCTTCTGAAATCTGGACAATGAACAAGGATGACAGTAGAGTTGATGCTTTTGAGCTGTGATGTTGGAGAAGAGTACAACACATCCTATGAATTGCCAAAAGAGCAAACATATTTCTTGGAGAGAGTACAGCCAGAATGCACCTTAGAGGCAAGGTTGACAAAACCTCATATTTTGGGCATGTTGCTAGAAGAAGCTATTTCTTCAAAAGGGGCATCATGTTAGGAAAGGTGAAGGGTTAGCAAAAGAGGAAAACTCTCAGTGAGATGGATTGACACAGTGACAGCAGCAATGACTTTAAGAGTGTCAGAAATTATGAGGATGGCACAGGGTTCAGATTTGTTGCTCATGAAGTCACTATGAGTTGTACTTGACTTAATGGCATTTAATAACAACACAATAACAACAGGGAGCTTTGGTGGCCTAGTGGAAAGAACCTGCACTGCAATCTCTAATGTATGTAGTTTGAATCTGCCAGTTTTTTCATGGGAGAAGGATGGGCATTCTCCTCTTGTGCGATTTACTGCCTCTGAAAACCTGCTGGAGGGTCAGCTATGAGACAGTTCTGACCTGATGGTACTCGACAACAACAACAAAACAACAACCTATAGTATACTTTTCTATGCATATTATTCCTATTGTTATTAAGTGCTTTTGAGTCTACAACTTAGTGACGCTAAGAACAACAGGTCTAGAACCTGCTCTATCCTTCAAAAACCTCACTATCACCACTGACATGCTTGAACCCACTGTTATAGGCACTGTGTCGATCCATCTTGTTGAAAGTCTGTCTCTTTTTCTCTGATACTTAACCTTTCTCAGCATGATATCTTTTTTCCAAGGACTGGCCCCTCCTGAAAAACAAACAAAGACAAACAAAACCCCCAAAGTACATGAGAAAAAGCTTCACCATCCTTGCCTCTGAGGAACACCCTGGTTGCACTTTTTCCAAAACAGTATGGTCTATTTTGGCAGTCCATGGCATTCCAATCAG
The DNA here is from genome assembly GCF_000299155.1 of Elephantulus edwardii. NCBI lineage: Eukaryota > Metazoa > Chordata > Mammalia > Macroscelidea > Macroscelididae > Elephantulus > Elephantulus edwardii. Next base: position 6,464,510 of record NW_006399840.1, on the reverse strand, counting down.
CACTCCTCTCCAACACAATCCAAAAGCATGGATTCTTTTTCTGTCATTCTTAATCATTGCCCAACTTTCAGATGCATAGAAAGCAACTGAAAATCTCCAGGCTTGGGCCAGATGCACTTTAGTCTTTTAACTGACATCTTTGCTCTTTAGCACTTTGGAAAGATCTTTGACAGCAGAATTTCCCAATGCAGCATGTCTTTGATTTCTTGACTGCTTTTGCTATGGATTTTGATTGTGGGTTCAAGTAAAATGAGTTCACTAACAACTTCAATCTTTTTTCCGTCTAGCATGATATTGCCTTCTGGTCCAATAGTGAGGGGTTTTGTTTTTTAATGTTGAGATATTATCTATACTGAAGGCTGTAGGTTTTGATCTTCAATAGCAAGTACTAGTTTAGAGATTTTAAATGATAGGTTCAACTGAGGTCCTACGTGGCATCCAGTATTGGTGACCCTGTATTCATGAGAATGAAGAAGCCTTTAGGATGACTCTAATACCAGGTACTATCTGACTGCAACTACACAGAAGACCTTGGGCAAGAATTACTAACTAATCCCTGTCAACCTTGAAAAGTCTGAGATAATGTATGATTGCTGTTGTTTTCTGTCACTACATTTGAGATGGTTGGTATGAAATGGTGTGGATGTAGGGGCACTGGCCTCTGACCTCTACTAACTTCTTAAAGGGAAAGGATCTCTATTAACATTAGCAATGGTAGCCTAAAGCCAATACCTATGAGTATCCCTCCCCTGGGATAATTCTAATACCATCTATTTCTCTCTTGGGATCCACTCTCTCTCCTGGGTTTCAGAATTCATTTCAATGGCCACACAGAATTCTCAGCTTATACTCAGTCTTACAGGTTTTATTAGAGGAGTGTTTTTTTGTTTGTTTGTTTGAAGTTGTTGGTATTTTTTGTGTTTTCTATCAAGCTATAATTTACTCATAGCTGATCTTCCAGTGGGTTTTTGAGTGATTATAAATCTCATGGAAGTTGATTGCCTGTTTTTCTCCTTCTGAGTCACTGTTGTATTCAAACCGCCAGAGAAGTGCTGCCTTTGGATTAGCAAAGAAACACCATGTACTCCACTACTAGAACATCCTACTAGAGAAGTAATGTTGTTGTTGTAGTTGATAGCTACCCTATGAAGAAAAGGATTTAAGATTTTCTATAACTATTGTTGTTTATCAAAGTATGTAGAGTTTCCAGAGGCATGTTATTTAGGAAGTGGAAGCCAATTCTGCTTCCAGGAGAGAACTAATAAGATTCCAAATTAGAAAAGGCACAGAATCTAGGTCTTCAACCATGACAGCCTCTTCTTGGTTGTGTCAAAAGACTTTCTGCTTATTGACCTTATGGCTCAGCTTCTGGCCTGCTTGGTTCAGTGTTACAAAGCTTTTGATGCAGACCTCTCTTGGAAACTCCACCTGAGGACCTTTTCCTCCACTCTATTCACTTAAGTGTTAGAATATGCTTTCAGTTCTGTTGTTTCTTATGCACCAATGGACTCTCACTCTACCAGGCAAGTGGAGGCTTTGCCTCTAACTTTTTGGCTTTGAAAACCTACCTTTCCTGAAGGAAACCAACCACTCTACTATGTCAGCCTCCTTCCTGAAGGCATTCGACTTCCTCTTCCCATGGCCCAGATCCCAGCTTTGTCTCAAACCTGTCTCCTGGTGCCATCCCTTTTGCTGGTGCCATTATTATCATCTCATTATCTCGTGGAATCAGCCTCACACAGTTTCTCTAGTTTTACAAATTTCTATCTCTGGTTAAAGGACAAGAATTTCAGTTCCAAAGGACATGCTGCACTTTCTGGTTCCTTGTTCTTGCTGATCACTAGATCTTCATCTTTTTGACCTCTCAGATGGCCCAGTTTAAGACCAAACTGACCAATATGTAGAGCTGTACACATGTTATTGACAGAGTCATTGCTCATATGAGTCCCTGTACCATATTTACATTCTTAACAAGCTATCCAATCCCCTTTTGTTGTTGTTCTGTACCATCAAGTTGGAACAGACCTATAGCTAACCTTCCAGCGGGTTTTCAGAGGCAGTTAATAGCACAGGAGAAGATTGTCCATCCTTCTACAGAGCAACTGGTGGCCTCGAGCCATGTGCTTTCAGGATTGGAACACAGCTTCTTGCCATGTGACCACCAGAGCTCCCTATCCAGTCTCCTTAACAGACTATAAACATTTATTCTTACCAAGTCATAAAAAAGGGAAGACCAAAGAAGTATCAGTTGCCTTTCAGTTTTGGTGTAGGCACAGAGTATTGACTATGCTATGGACTGCCAAAAGAACAAACAAGTCTGTATTGGAGGTAGTGTAACATAATGCTCCTTAGAAACAAGGAAGATTAATTTTAATCTCAGATTACTTTGAGCATATTATTAGGAGTGACCAGTCCTCAGAAAAAGACATAATGTTGGGAAAGGTAGAAGGTCAGCAAAAGAGAGGAAGATAGCAAACAAGGTGAATTGACAATAACCACAGCAATGGACTAGAGGAAGACTGATATGATGATGGCACAGGATAAATGTACCCTAGAAACAGAAGGAGATACTTTAGTTGCAAAATGATAATGCAGTCTTGAAATGAAAAGTAAGGATTCTATGTATTTTGTTTCATCTTTTTCTTGATTGAAACCACAATAAGCACTCTTGGCACCAGCAGTCAGGAAATCAAAAGATGTATTGCATTGGGAAAATCTGCTGTCAAGGATTTCTCCAGAGAGCTAAAGAGCAATGATGTCAGTCTAGAGACTAAAGTGTATCTGATTGAGTATATGGTCTCCTCAATTGCTTGCTATGCATCTGAGGGCTGGACAATGTATAATAATAACAGAAGAAGAACGGATACCTTTGAATTGTGGTTCTATAGAAGAGTATTACACTATTAAAATGTTAAAGTATTGAAATATAGACTAACAAAAGAATAAATAGGTCTGTCCTGGTGATGAAGAAACCAGTTTGCACCTTGGAGACAAGGATTCCAAGCCCTGTCTTAAGTGCTTTGGACATATTGCCAGAAGGGACAGGCTCTTGGGGAAAGACATCATGCTTGAAAGGGTAGAGGGTCAGTGAAAAAGAGGAAGACCCTGAATGAGATGGATTGACACAGTGACTGTGGCAATGGTGTCAAGTGTGTCAGAGTTGGTGAGATTGGCTTAGGATAGGGCAAGGTTCAGAGCAGCCTCTATGGATCATAGCAGACTTGACAACAAGAGCAATGTATTTTGTTATAATAGTGAAGAGATCAAATCATTAAGGACAAATAGTTAGGGGACTCCTATATTTTTATGCTTACCTTTTATTATATGATTAAAACAAATGCTATGGAGTTTCAATTCAGTGATCTCATGGTGCCAGAAGAGAACCATGCTCCATAGACTTTTGAAGGACTGATTTTATGAAGTAATCCTTTCATCTCAGGTATTTCTAGGTAGATTAAAACCTTTTGATTAATAGATAAGCACTTAACATTTTGTACTAACAGAGTCCCTAGAAGAGTTAAGCAGCCATTCTTGTCTATTATTATATCATACCTTGTCTTTGAAGTTAGGTTGCTATACTTTTACAGGGACAATTAAATATTATAGATTTATTACTAAGCACACTTGTTTCATTTTATTCTCACAAAAGTTCTTGTTTGAATAAACAATTATAGAGAATTTGTGGTCTCAAGACTCTGACCATCATGCAGCTACACAACTCATTATTTTCTAATTTTTCCTTACTCAGATGAAAACAATATTGTTATTTTTAGGTGCCACCAAATTGACTACTACTGTCCAACTTTCATATACATAAGAAGCAACTGAAAATGTTACTGTTTTCATCAAGTACACCTTCGTCTTTAAACTGACATCCCTACTGTTTAGAACTTTGGAGAGATCTTTGACAGCAGATTCCCCAATGCAAAATATCTTTTTAAAGTTTTGTGTTAAAAAGGATTATGCAAAACAAAAAAAAGAAATTAAAAAAAAATAAAAAAAGGATTATGCATTTATTTGGAGATATAGTTATGGACAGCACAAACTTGACATTGAATATATTTGATGTCATGATTCTGTGGGAGAAAAATGGGCAATATCTTGATTTCTTGACTGCTGCTACCATGAGTGTTGACTGTGGATCTAAGCAAAATGAAATAATTCGACAATTTCAATCTTTTATCCATATATCATGATGTTGTCTATTGGAGCAGTGGTGAAGAGTGTTTTTTTTTCCCCTGGTGTTGGATTGTAATCCATACTGAAGGCTGTAGTCTTTGATTTTCTGCAGTAAGTGCTTCAAGTTTTCTTCACTTCCCATAAGTTAGGTTGTGTATCTACATTACACAGGTTGTTGATGATTCATCCTTCAATCCTGAAGCCACATTCTTCTTCATATATTCCTAGTATCATGGAGCCACCCTTATGCTCTTACTGAAATAATGGCATATGAAAGTGGCTTTTGTAGATTAAATTAGTGGGGCCATATCCACAGACCACAGCCTGTTGGCTGCCGAACATTGGAATTTTATGATTCTCCATCACAGCGATACTGAGTTTACAAATTTATGTAACAATTAGGACGTTATGTTTTCATGTAGTATGGTTTGAGATGTGTAAAGTAATCATAGCGATACCAAAGAGAGCATCAAAAAGTCATTTGTTCCAGGAACACCACGGTAAGCTCACAACTTCTTTTAACAAGAGTTCCCTATACAGCTTACATTAGAAATCAAAGAAATAAAGAGAGAATCTTAAAGAACTCAAATCCTGAATCTATCATTTACTACCCAGATTGGATTCACTCTTGCTTTGTTGTGGTTGTTGTTATATGCCATCGAGTTGTTTGCGACTCATAGCAACCCTATGTACAAGAGCCCCAAACGCAGTTCTATGCTGTGCCAACCTTGCTGTCTCAAACACATTCACTCCCACCACTCCACTCACAGATTCGATACATCTCATCAAGGGTCTTCCTCTCCTGTGCTGTCCCTCCACTTTCCCAAACATGATATACCTCTCCAGGGACCAGTCCCTCCTTGCAACATGCCCAAACTATGTCAGACGAAGCTTCAGAATCCTTGACTCCAAGGAGTATTCTGGCTTCACCCTCTCCAGGACAAACCTGTTTGTTCTTTTAGCAGTCCATGGTATATTCAACACTCTTCTCCAGCACCATAACTCAAAGGCATCAATTCTCTTTCTATCATCCCTATTCACTGTCCAACTCTCCGATGCATAGCACATAATTGCAAAGACTATAGCCTGAATCAGGCACACCTTATAGCCTCCAGCCTGATGTCGTTGCACTTCAGTAATCTTGAAAGGTCCGTCACAGCTGACTTTCCCAATACAATTCGTCTCCTGATTTCCTGGCTGCTGTTATCAAGAGTGTTGACTGTGGAGGCAAGTAAACTAAAACGGTTAACTATCTCAATCTCTTCACCATCCATACTGAAAGTGCTGCCAATTGGCCCAATGATAAGACTCTTCGTTTTCTTGGTATTGAGCTTCAATCCATATTGAAGACTGCAGTCCCTGACCTTCTGCAGTAAGTGCTTCAGGTCCTCCTCAGTTTCAGAAAGCAGGGTTGTGTTATCTGCATAACGCAGGTTGTTGATGATTCTTCCACCAATCCTGATGCCACATTCCTCCTCAAACAGCCCAGCATCTCGGATGATCAGTTCTGCATACAGATTGAAAAGGTATGGAGACAAAATATACCCCTGATGGACCCCTTTCTTGATTTTGAATCATCCCGTGCCTCCCTGCTCTGTTCTGATGACTGCCTCTTGGTCCAAGTATAGGTTTCTCATTAGCACAATCAAATGTTCTGGGATTCCCATTCTTCTCAGAGTCAGCCATAGCTTGTTGTAACCCACACAGTCAAAAACCTTTCCATAGTCAATGAAGCACAGATAGACATTCTTCTGGTATTCTCTGCTTTCTGACAAGATCCATCTTACATTACCTATAATATCCCTAGTATCACGACCACTTCTAAATCCAGCCTGCACATCTGGCAGTTCTCTGTTGACATATTGTTCCAAATGTTTTTGGATAATTTTCAGCAGAATCTTGCTTGCATGTGATATCAATGATATTGTTCGATAATTTCCACACTCTGTTGGGTCACCTTTCTTTGGAATGGGAAAAAATATTGATCTCTTCCAGTCAGTTGGCCAGCTGGCTTTCCTCCATATTTCCTGGCACAACTTAGTAAGCACTTGCTTTAGAAAATGGAAATAAAAGTCTAAATTCAAGAGAACTTCCAGAATAACAATATCAATTCTTTCAATATACACAGTTTTATACAACAGCAAAACGAAAGAAAAAAAGTTACATTGATGGTAGGGAGTAATATGCTCTATTCAGGAAAGATTTAAGAAAATTTGTCCAGAATAGTTTTATATTATGCTTTAAAAAATATTTGGCGGGAAAAATCTACTATTCATTTTGGTAGCTACCTATTCCAAAGTCTAAAACTTTTTACAATCAGAAGTCACACACATATACACATACGCTACGAAGTTTTCAGAGCACTTTCTTATGTATATATTTGAGCATATATAATCCTGGGCACTGAACAGACAGTATCTGCAGCTGATACTCTTTTTCTTTATACATAATGTATAGTTCATGCCCAAGATATTTCTAATTATTTTTAAATTTCTAATGCTAAACCTATACTTGGAATAGAAGCTAGTCATCAGAACAGAGCAAGGAGGCAGTGCATGGTTCAAAGTTGGGAAGGGTGTACACCAGGGACATATTATATCTCCATACCTTTTCAACCTATATGCAGAGCAGATTATCTGGGAGGCTGGGCTCTATGAAGGAAAGTGTGACATCAGGATTTGTGGAAGATCTATCAATAATCTGTGTTATGCAGATGACACAACCCTGGTTGCTGAAACTGACAAGGACCTGAAGCACTTGGTGTGGAAGGTCAGGGACTGCAGTCTTCAGCATGGATTGAGACTCCATATCAAGAAAACAAAGATTCTTACCAGTGGGCTGATTGGCAGCATTGTGATGGATAGTGAAAAGATTGAGATTGTTCACAGTTTTGGTTTGCTTGGATCCACAGTCAACTCTCTTGGCATCAGCAGCCAGGAAATTAAAAGATGTACTGTGATGGGAAAGTCCGTGTTTAGAGACCTCTCTAAAGTGCTAAAGTGCAAAGATATCTGTCTAGAGACTAAGGTGTGCTTGATACATGCCATGGTCTTTGCAATCACTTCCTATGCATCAGAGATCTGGACAATGACTAGGGATGATAGGAGGAGAACTGATGCCTTTGAGCTGTGGTGCTGGATAAGAGTATTGAGGGTACCATGGACTGCTAAGAAAACAAACAGATTCATCCTGGAGGGGGATAAACTGGGCTGCTCCTTGGAGACAAGGATTCTGAGGCTTTGTCTAACATCCTTTGGACATGTTGTGAGGAGAGACCAGTCCATGGAGAGGGACATCATGCTTGGGAGGGTGGAGGGCAGGAGGAGAAGGCCCTTTATGAGGTGGATTGATTAGAACTGGGGTAATCAGGATGGGTGTGTCCGAGGCAGTGTGATTGACACAAGATAGAGAAGGGTTTAGGATTGTTGTACATAGGGTCTCTACGAGTCACAAGAGACTCCACTGCACATAATAACAACAATAAGATAATTAAAATCTCTCACTCTTTCCCAACTTTTGAAAGTATTTATTTATTTTGGGTGAATTTTAAAATTATAACTTTACTCAAATGCCCAAAGAGTCAGCAAAGTACACAAATGCCCTAGTCAGTGTTTTTGTCAACAGTTTTGATTGTGGCTTTAAGTTTAGAATACTTTTCAATATAGTCAGTTATGTAATAGAGGCAACAAGAGAAGCATTAACTCTATGAAAATACAATTTAGTTTATTTTATCTTCTGTAGACATAAAAATATCTGTAACTCAGGCCTTTTGTTCATAGGGTCCCTACGAGTCATGCTCAACTTGAAGGCAATCAACAACAACAACAACATCTTAGAAAAGCAATCTCTTATCTCTAGTACTCTACTTGGAGGAGTTCTGTAGTGTAGTATGTAGGGAGCTGTATGGTTAACACAAAGACTTTGCTTCTCCAGCCATTTGAATCCACTAGCAAGAAAGATGGGCAATCTCCACGTATAGGATTTAGTGCTTCAGAAACTCACTGGAGGGCCTGATTTGCTAGGTACTTTATTCCAATAATACTGGATAAATGACAGTTTTCCTAATTTCGTTTATACGTCAATGCCACATTAATCCTCTTGCCAGTCCTTACTTATATTGTTGCTGTTATGTACCATGGGGAAGGAACCAATTCATAGCAATTGGTTTTCAGAGACTGTAAACTGGATGAGAGGAGATTGTTTGTTTGGGGTTTGGTTTTTTTTTTTCCCCTACAGAGTAACTTCCCAATTGGGAAGGATGTACGCCAGCGATGCATCTTGTTTCCAAACCTTTTCAACATGTATGCAGAGCAGATTATCCGGGAGGCTGGGCTCTATGAGGAGAATTGTGGCATCAGGATTGGTGGAAGATCTATTAACAATCTG
>NW_006399840.1:6441904-6445790 GCF_000299155.1 Elephantulus edwardii | reverse complement strand
TGGGGGTAAGACTGAGAAAAACTGGATGAAATATGTTTACAGCATTGAAGTCTTTGGGGGAGAGAATATTTTATATTTTAGGGCATTATGTTTATCGTAGGAGTATGAAATGAGTGTTGCAGAGTGGATTATATTTGGGGCTGGGGGATGTGTGGAGGGAATTGTGTACCAATGAGGGATTTTTTCTTTTGCTTTTGGAGGAGAGGAGCAAATAGGGGTGGATGGGGGGAGGGGGGGGCGGGGAGAAGGGTGCAACAATGAATGAATGGAATTTCAAAATCTCTGTAGATGTTTATTGAAATGAAAAATAAATAAATTTTTTTTAAAAAGTTGGAAATAGAAATGCTATTTGGCCCAACATTTCCACTACTGGGAATATACCTTAAAGGAACCAGAACTGCCACCTAAGTAGATTTATGCATACCCATGTTTATTGCTGCATTGGTCACAATAACAAATATTTGGAAACAACCCAAGTGCCCATCAACAAAGGAATGGATAGAGAAGCTGTGGTATATTCACACAATGGAATATTATACAGCATAGAAAAGCAAGGAACTCATGAAATACACAAAATGGGTGACCCTGGTGGACATTATGCTGAGTGAAATATCTCAGTGACAAAAGGATAAGTACTGCATAATGTCACTGTTATAAAACAGGATTTACATGGGGGTTTCGGAGAAACTAAGAGAAGAGGGGATAAATAATGTACATGACATTGAAATAGACAAGTGAGAGAACAGTACAAAAAGAATATATGATTAGTAACTATTGGTATGACTAGAGTCCAGAATAAGAGCTGCATCGTAAAGTAGACTGGAGTGGGGTTGTATACCAATGAAAGATATTTTTTTTTCCCCAAAGAGAAAAAGGGAGTAGGGTGGGCAGGAAGGAAAATGTGCAACAACGAATGAACGGAAAGCTGAGTTCTGTATAAATTTTCATTAAATTATCATTTATAAAAGGAAACGAAAATGACAATCCTACCTAAAGCAATCGACATGTTCAATGCAATCTGAATATAGATACCACATTCATTTTTCAAGACTAAAAGGGATATTGTCAAGTTGTTTTGGAGAGGGAAGAGACCCCAAATAAGCAAAACACTTCTGAGAAACAAAAATGAAGTGGGAAGCATAGCATTCTCTGACCTCAAAACCTAGTGCATAGCATTATTAACCAAAACTGCAGGTGCTGGTACAATGACAGACACATAGATCAATGGAACAGAATTGAAAATCCAGAAATAGACCCAGCTATCTATGGTCAACTGATATTCAACAAATAAATAAAACCTATCAAGTGGAGCAATGACAACCTCTTCAACAAATGGTGCTGGCAAAACTGAACTGCTACCTGCAGAATGCTTTAACAGGATCCACATTTTACACCACACACAATAATCAACTCAAGGTGGATCAGAGACCTGGGAGTAAAGCCCCAAACCATAAAGTTCATAAGAGACAAACTGGGATTAAGCTAAGAAGGTCTAGTCTATGTTTTAAAGAGACTGTCAAATACAGCCAGAAATGCACAATCTGAAGGCGATAAAATTGATGAATGGGACCTTTTAAAGACTGAATCCCTGTGTACATCAAAAGCTTTTTTCAACAGAGTGAAAAGAAAACCTACTGCCTGAGAACAAACATTTGGCAATACTGTCTCAGACAAGAGTCTCATAAAAAAATTTACAGAATACTCCTGGGTCTCCCCAAGAAGACTTATAACACAGATACAAAATGGGCAAAAGACATGGGATGAATTTTCACAGAAGAAGATATTCAAATGGACAACAGACACAAGAATAAATGCTCAGAATCACTGGCAATAAGAAAGCTGCAAATCAAAACTACAGTGAGATAACATCTCAATTCAGTAGCAGTGACAGAGTTTAACAGGACAGCAATTAATAAATGTTGGAAAGGTTGTGGAGAGATAGGAACTCTTATTATATACTGTTGGTGGGATTGTACAATGATATAACCACTCTGGAAGGCAGTTTGGCATTTCCTCAAAAAGCTGAACATAGAAATTCCTTATGACCCAGCTATTCCACTGCTTAGAATATACTCCAAGAAAATGAAAATTGGGACACAAACTGAGATTTGTACACCAATGTTCATAGCAGTGTTACTCGCAATCGCAAGAGCATGGAAACAGCCCTTATGTCCAACCGTAATGAAATACTACCCAGCACATGGGAACAATGATTTTGTAAATTACTACCTAACTTGTCAGGGATTGGAAAGCATTATGCTGAGTGAACTCAGTCCCATACGAAAAAATACTGTATAAAACTAATATTGTAGAATGAGTAGGAGGATCCAAGGGGGGAGGGTGGAAGCAGTGGAGTAAGGGGGGGGCGTTTAATTATTGAGTCGCACAATTGGATGGGGGATTGTGGTGAAGGAAATTCGAAAATCAAGTGTGAAATACAATGTAGTCAAACTTTGTAAATAAACCAGTATAAAGTTTTTTAAAAAAAATCAATAAAAGCTTATTTTAAAAATTTGCACGTGAGGACATTTTTTTTCTCTCTCTGAGAAGCGGGTGGACATGAACTGCTTGCCTTTGCGGTAGATGCACAACTCCTTATCCACTAGGCCACCAGGGCTCCCTATTGTGACTATTATAATGGGCTAGAAGAGTTTCCTTAAATGTGGAGGGAAAATGAAGGAAGAAGGAAGAGAATCTATTAGGGAATTGTTGTCATTAGATGCCATTGAGTTGACTACAATTCACAGTAAACCTATGAACAACAGATCTGAACTTTGCCCTTCCTGCTCCAGTCTTACGAAGCCACTGTTGCAGTCAGTGTGTCACTACATCTTACTGTGCATCTTTTGATCAGAAAAAAATTCATGACAGATAAATTGAACTTAAATATAAAGGATCTAAAGTAATTCTGATTCATCCAGCAAAACAAACTCCTACCCTCCAAGTCCCAGGTCATCCTCCTGTCCTGTCATTTTTTTTTTTTAGTATGTAAATATACATTTAGTCAATAAACTACATTCATATTATTCTTGTTCGGAGCCATTGACTGAACTCTCACTGTATTCAAAACAGAACAAAACACTATCCATTCCTGAGCTATCTTCATAATCTTTTCTATGTTTTAATCCATTCTTCAACCATATGTCAAACATCTCATTGAAGGTCTTATTCATTTTAACTGGCCTTCTTCTGTCCCAAGAATAATGATTTTTTTCCCAGGGACTGGTCTATTCTGATAAGATGTCCTGCTTATGTGGTACAAAGACTTCATCAAAGGAACATTCTGGCAGTTGTTCTGCCATTTGATCTATATATTTGAAAATCTAAATGTCTAAGAAATCTCAATTTCTAGATGCCTGGTATTTCTTCTTTTTAGCAGCTTTCATTTGGCTCAGAATCATATATACAGGTGAGCCCTGAACAATGTGAGAGTTCAAGCCACCTGCACAGTTGAAAAATCCACTTGTAATTTTTTTTTTTTACTTCTGAAATCTTGATGAATAGACAGCTGTTCACTGGAAGCCTTGCTTACTTCCATGAACAGTCAATGAGTATGTATTTTGTATCTGATACAGACCGTGGTCTTTGCAATCAAATGCTATGCATCAGAGAGCGGAACAATGACTAGGGAATATAGAAGGAGAATTGATGCCTTTGAGCTGTGGTGTTGGAAAAGAGTATTGAATATACCATGGACTGCTAGGAAAACAGATTCATCCTGCAGAGGGTTAAACCAGATTGCTCCGTGGAGGCAAGGGTTCTGAAGCTTCATTTGACATACTTTGGACATGTTACAAGGAGGGACCAGTCCTTGGAGAGGGACGTCATGTTTTGGAGGGTGGTGAGACAGTGCAAGAGAAGACCCTCTATGAGGTGGACTGATTCA
>NW_006399840.1:6433908-6441669 GCF_000299155.1 Elephantulus edwardii | reverse complement strand
CTCCTTCTCCAGCAGAGCATCTGGTGGATTTGAACCGTGCACCTCTGGGATTGCAGTACACCTTCTTGACACTAGGCCACCAGAGCTCGCCATGAAGATATATTTTCCAATATGAGGAAAAGGTATTTCACAAAAAAAGGAAACTTTTTTTGTGCAGATATGACTTCATAAATTTCCTTGCCCTCATTCTCCACACTTGAGATTGACCCTTAGGCTTAATTCATTTGTCCTGAAACAACAGGCAACTGCAATCATGGGCCTGAATTTAGAGTACATGCTGAACCATGGTTTATCCTTGCCAAGATGTAAATTAAAAAGTTTATGTCATGAACCAGCAGAAATCTCTCTACTGAAAACAAGAAGCCATGTGCTCAGTCTAGCACATGTTGTCACACTTATTACCAAGCGTGCTTCTACTTGTCTGCAAAGATGAGTATCCAATGTCTTACAGGTGCTGTAAAGAAGGTGTTTTAGTAAAAGCATGGTGAAAACATTCAAAAGTTTTATTTACATCATTGCTAATCTAGAATGCCTCTAACACTCTAAGATTTTCAAGTCCATTTACTAAGGATTAGTATTTTTGAAACTAAATATGATTTAGTCTAATAAATGGAATCAACAAGGGATAAAGAAAGAATGTGGTGTATGTGTGTGTGAATGAATTAGTCCACTTTCCCAGGATAAAAAGAATATGCTAGTTTGCAAGTATGTTTTCTCCATTTCCACATTTAATTATTATCCCATCGTATAGGATTAACACACCAGATCTTGATGAGTTTTACAGTACAGAGAATATCAATGAATGTAATACCATCCATTTTGCAAAAGATTGGACTGTTTTGTTCTAATGATCAGTTAATTCCTCAGGTGCATGGATTCCTTGACTCTAACAATGGGAAATATTTTGTAGTTGATCACACAAACGTGCCTCATCATGCTTGCTGCAGAACTCTATAATTCCCTCCACTTGAAGGTCAATTTTAGGTGGTTGAAGAACACCAATTTGTTTAGTTCTCTCAGGATTTTTAATTGTGAACAGCTGATGAAATGTTTCATTTTTCTACTATTTGCATATCCATGTCAGTCCTTTGCAATCCTTGAACAATTTGTAGGAACTCAGCAATTTCAATAGCAATGCTAAATGTACAGTAAATTGCATTTATTTGAAGATAATTTGGTGATAATTTTTTTCCTTGTTTAATGTAATGGACAGAAATTTGCTAGAGAAAGAACCCATCCACTGTGGATGTGTACTATTGAGTTGGAACTGACTCATTGTTGACCCTCCAGCATGTTTTCAGAGACAATAAATTGCATAAAAGGAGATTGAGCATCTTTCTCCTAAAGAGTAGCTAGTACATTTCAAGCTGTCTACCTTTGTGTTGGTCGTGTAATTCCTTATCACTAAACCATAAAATCGCCCTAACCTGTCCACTACTGTCAATCACTGCTGACTAATAATGATACTCTATTTGGTTTTACAATATTAATACTAATAGAACATTAATTAATTAATTAGTACTAATACAATATTAATATTAATACAATAATACTGATAATGATATTCTATTTGGCTTTACCTAATTTACAATACTTCTAAGACATTGGATACTATATATCTTGATAGGAGGAGACTGTCTTTCTTCCTTGAAGCAGCTGATGGATTTGATCTGCTGAACATCCCATTAACAACCCAATGATGGTTTTTTACATTGCATAATACATCATTGCATTGTTATTTTTGTGTGCCAGTGAGTTGGAACTGATCTGTAGCTGACCCTCCAGTGGGTTTTCAGAGGCAGTAAATTGCATGGGAGGAGATTGCATATTCTTCTCCAGTGGAGCGATTGGTGGATTCTAACAGAGTGCCTGGGGATTGCAGCATAGCTTTTTACCAGTAGGCCACCAGAGTTTCCTAATACATGATTAGGGAGCTTATTTTTGTAAAATATTTTTCTGTTTTCATTTACTGGGCTGCTGACAAAGTAGAAACCAGTAAATGTTTAAATCAGCATAAAGAGTAAAATGTTGGGAAAACCTTCTGCCTTGTCCACCCTGTTCCTTACCTAGTCCCCAGTCTGGCTCAGTAGGTATGATTTGTATTTAATATATGATTCATCATGTATAAATTGCCTTAGAAACTCTATTCAAGTAATAAGATGCCATTTTGAATATAGGGTAGCACATTGCTTCTATATTTTAAATCAGCCCAACCACCTTTTTCAAGAAGCCCATGATCTTTTGTTATTGAATAGGAATAAAACCATGGGAAAAAGAATGAAATTTTAATTAGTTTTAGAAAAAGAAATATCAAATAAGACAATGAAAATTTTTCTAGTGTGGATATGTACAAGGTTCACAATCATACTACTAAACTTTACATTGCCGATTTCTCAAAGTAAATTGATCTCAAAAAGGTATTTTTTTGCATGATATGTTGTTGTTGTTGTTATGTGCCGTCGAGTCGTTTGTGACTCATAGCGACCCTATGCACAACAGCCCTAAACCCTGCTCTATCCTGCGCCAACCTCATTGCCTCTGACACACCCATCCCGATTACCCCAGTCACCGAATCAATCCATCTCATAGAGGGTCTTCCCCTCCTGCGCTGGCCCTCCACCCTCCCAAGCATGATGTCCCTCTCCAAGGACCCATCCCTCCTGGCCACATGTCCAAAGTATGTCAGACAAAGCCCTAGAATCCTTGCCTCCAAGGAGTAGCTTGGTTTAACCCTCTCCAAGATGAATCTGTTTGTTTTCCTGGCAGTCCATGGTACATTCAGTACACTTCTCCAGCACCACAGCTCAAAGGCATCAACTCTCCTTCTGTCCTCCCTAGTCATTGTCCAACTCTCTGATGCATAACAAGTGATTGCAAAGACCATGGCCTGTATCAGGCACACTTTAGTCTCCAGAGAGACACTGTTGCTCCTGAGTACTTTAGAGAGGTCCCTAACAGCAGACTTTCCCATTGGATACGCTTTTTGATTTCCTGACTGCTGGTGCCAAGAGTGTTGACTGTGGAGCCGAGCAAACTGAAGCTGTGAACAACCTCAATCTCTTCGCCATCCATCCTGATGCTGCCAATTGGTCCAGTGGTGAAATCTTTGTCTTCTTGACATTCAGCGTCAATACATACTGAAGGCTGCAGTCCTTGACCCTCTCATTCTTCACAGAGTTAGCACCAGTTTGCTGTGGTCCACACAGCCAAATGTCTTTGCATAGTCAATGAAAGATAGTAGCTCTTGTATAAGATGCAAAGACTTTGAAAAAAGTTTGCTTCTTGGTTTACCCAAAGACTTTTCTCAAATGAAACAATTACATTTCTTAAACCTTCATATGTGCTCTGTGACTATTTCTGTTTGTCATCTATAATCAGTCAACAATCAAGTATTTTCCAGTTTGGAATCATGTCACTTCAGACTGTGATAAAACAATTGTCTTGTATCTGACCCTTTGCCCTCTTATATGTAAATTGGTTTTATAATCTTTTTCAATGACAAATAACTAGACAAGTATTACTGTACTTTTAAGAATACAGACACAACCATGAGTCTACTTTCTCAGATAACAGTTAAAATCTCCCCATTCTTATGAACATCTCGCAAAAAAGCCTTCACTCCAAGATTCTGAGAGAATCAATGTTGTAGAGTTGAATTCCGAGAACTCCTTATACCAAATCAAATACCAAACCCCAGCTGTTGAGTTCATTCCTTCTCACAGATGTCTACTAGATGAGGGTTTACAAGACTGTAAGTCTATGGACACTGTAGCAGACTGCCACATTTTCTCAAAGCAGTTGATGGATTTGAACTTTGGACTCTAGTTAGAAGCTGAGAGCTCAACCAGTACACCACAAGGACATCTTAAGAATCCTTTAGACTAAGGGTTTGTCAATAACAGCCAATGGAAAACTCATCTGAACCTTTAGAAACATGTGTTTACGCTTTTTTACTCTCCTGTTCTAGTGGGCGACTTGTAGCAAAAAACAGACTAGCGGGTCTTAGAAAACAAAGAGTAAAACAAATCCATGCATTAACGTATTGCTTTGATCTAGTTCTACAAACAGATTCACCATTCCATTAGATTCTTCCTATGGGAAAATGGAAAAATACTTTCACTAACTTCTGGCACAGTGCTTGTTCCCTCCAAGCATGACCATGTCAGGCATACACCTGCACTAAAGCAAATAAAGATCTTTTTCACCGGAACAAATGGGAGGCAAAAGAACATTGTGATACATTTAAAAATGCTTGGAACAAGCCATGTATTAGCAGACCTCTTGCATGTTAGATCATTCTAATCACTATGTCTGCTAATGACTTTTGTGCACAGGAACTTTTGTAACTTTAGCAAGGGCAGATAATAGCATCTACAGCCTTGAGACCTTAAAAATACGTAATTGTCAGTAGAAAAAAGGGCATTTTTAAAACATCGATACTAAAATATATCCCCCCTCATAAGTACAGGAAATTGCTTTTACATTTATCTACAAAGCAAAGATCAAAAGAAGGGGAGATACACAAAATGTCTTTTTGGGGCTGGATTATTACATCTTGGTATAAAGGTTTTAAAAAACAAGCCAAGCTAAAAAACAAAATGAAAATTAAAAAACAACAACAACAAAAACAAACCGCCCTGCCAAAAAAACCCCAAACCAACAAACCAACAAACAAGCCAAACCCCAAACCAATGCAAATTTCTGTTGGGAAAAATTGTCAAGAAATGTGAAGAGTCTGAGAGTTTACCCTACTTGCAAACTAATAAATTAATGTGACAGTTGGTGGGGATGCTGGCAGAAGAGAGGGAACTCTTGGGTAAAAAATGAAGGTGAATTTTTTTTACTCACAGCACAAACAGTAGTCAGAGCTGTATTATTAGGCTGATTCTCTCAACTCTGATTCCAGAAGAGTGATACAGGAAGGGCAAGATAAATCTTGATCCTTGTATATAATTGCATGAAGGAGCTCTGATGACTTAGTGGTAAGGAGTTATACTGCCAAACCAGAAGGCAGGCTGTTCTAATCCACCAGCTGCTTCTAGGGAGAAAGATGAGCAATCTCCTCCTGTGTGATTGACAGGCTCTGAAAGCCTGCAGGAGGGTCAGCAATAAGTACATTCTGACTCAATGATACCTAACAAAAACAGTAATGTAAATTGCATTATAGTAAAAGGACTCTGAAACTTTATTTATAATTTTACTTGAGATTTTATTGAAAGTTTATAGACAACTTAGATTTCCATTCGTTCATTGTTGCATATTTTCTTCCCTGCTCACTCCATCTCAATTTGCTTTTCTTTTTGGAAAAAAAAATTCTTTCATTGATGTATAATTCTTCTCTCCAGTACATTTTACTATGCAACTCTTATTCTGGACTATTGTCATGAAAATAATACCTAATCATAGATTCCTTTTAAACAGTTCTTTCCCTCATCTGTTTCAATGCAGTGTATGTTATTTATCCCCTCTTTTCTTAGTTTTACCCCAACCCTGATGTCAGTTCTGTTTTATAACAGTGGCATTATGCAGTATTTGTCCTTTTTTGAATGAGATATTTCACTCAGCATTGTGTCCTCCAGGGTCACCCATTTAGTATAATATTTCATGAGTTCCTTGCTTTTCATTAATGCAAAGTATGCAATTGTGTGAATAAACCACAGCTTCTCTATCCATTCATTTCTTGATGGGCTCTTGGGTTGTTTCTCTCTCTTTGCTATTGTGGACAAAACAGCAATAAACATGGATGTACATGTATCTGCTTGGGTGGTAATTCTGGTTTCTTTAGGGTATATTCCCAGTAGTTGAATTGCTGGGTCAAATGGTATTCCTATTTACAACTCTTTTGGATAGTGTCATACTGCTTTCCATGGTGGTTGCACCATTTTACACTCCTACCAACAATGAAAAACGGTTTCAGTTTCTCCACAATCTTACCAGCATTTGTTGTTTGCTGTTCTGTTGAATTTTGCTGTGTTTACTTGGGTGAGATGATATCTCATAGTTGTTTTGACTTGCTTCACTCTTAGAACTAGGGGTTTTAAACACTTCTTTATGTGTTTTTTTGCCATCTAAATGTCTTCTTTGGTGAAGTGTCTGTTCATGTCCTGTGTCCATTTTGCGATTGGGTTATTTATCTTTATCTTGTTGTGGCGTTCGAGTATTCTATAAATTCTAGATGTAAGCCCCTCATCTGACATGTCATTACCAAATACTTTTTCCCAGTCTGTGGCTTCCCTTTTTACTCTGTTGGAGAAGTTTTTGGATGTGTGTAGGGATCTGATTCTTAGTAGGTCCCATTCATCTATTTTATCCTTTCCTGGTTGTAGGTTTTTCAGGATACTTGGAAGACTGTTTATGTTGTGGATTAAGGCTTCTAGAGTTCTGCTAAGCTTTTATCTAATGAATTTATATTCCTTGGTTTTAGTCCTATGTCCTTGATCCACTTTGAGCTTTGTGTATGGAGTTAGGTGTGGGTCTTGCTTGAGTTTTCTGCAGATGGCTTTCCAATTTTGCCAACACCATTTATCAAAAAGGCTGTCATTGATTTCATCTCCTTGTCAAAAATCAGTTGACTATAGGTAACCGGACTGATTTCTGTGTTCTTAATTCTATTCCATTTATCTATGTGTCTGTCATTGTACTAGTACTGTGCCATCTTGACCACCACAGCAGTGTAGTAGTACTTGAGTTTAGACAGTGATATGCCTCCTGTCTTGTTTCTTTTTTTTAAGTGCTTTGCTTATTTAGGGTCTCTTTCCATTCCAGATGAAACTGGAAATTGCCTTTGTCATTTAATGGAAGAAAGAAAAGGATATTTGTATAGGGATTGCATTGAAGACATAGATTGCCTTTGATAGGATTGCCATTTATACAATAATGAGTCTTCCTATCCAAGAGCAAAGTATATTCTTCCATTTTTCCAGTTTATTTTTTGTTTTGTTTGTTTGTTTCTTGTAGTAATGTTTTAAATTTTCTTTAAATAGGTCCTTTGGGTTTCTAGATTTTTTCTCAAGCATTTAATCTTGTGATTAGCTATTGTGATGGTTATTGTTTTTCTTAGCTCCAGTTCTGCATTCTCTTTGTCACCATCAAAAAATTCAACTGATTTTTGTATGTCGATCTTGTATCCTGCTGTTTTGCTGAATTGTTCAACTATGTGCAGGAGTTTTCTTGTTGAGTCTTTAGGGTTTTCTAAATAAAGTATCATATCATCTGCATATAATGATCATTTTACCTCCTCTTTGCCAATTTGGATGTATCTTATTTCCTTCTTTTTTCTTATTGCTATCACTAAGACTTCCAATACAATATTGATAGTAGGCCTCTTTCTCTAGTTCCAGTTCTCAAAAGGAATGCCTTTAATCTCTCTCAACAATGTTGGCTCTTGGTTTTGTGTGTATACTTTTTACTATGTTGAGGTAATCCTCCTCTATTACTATATTGTGGAATGTTTTAATCAGGAAAGGGTGTTGGATTTTGTCAAAGGCCTTTTCTGCATCAATTGATAGGATCATATGATTCTTGTTCTTTGCTTTGTTAAGGTGACGATTACACTTATTGTTTTTCTTATGTTGAACCATCCTTGCATACCTGTTATTAATCCCACTTGGTCATGGTGAATTATTTTTTTGATGTATCATTGAATTGGGCACGATTTTGTTCAAGATTTTTACATCTATGTTCATGAAAGATATTGCCCTATAGTTTTCTATTTTGATGGTATCTTTACCTGGCTTTGGTATCAAGGATATGTTTGCTTCA
>NW_006399840.1:6432171-6433678 GCF_000299155.1 Elephantulus edwardii | reverse complement strand
TAACATTTTTATGTTAGTTGGTTCTGCTGTGAATTTGCCCCTTTCATCTCTTATTCAGATTATTTGTGTCTTTTCTTTCTTTTCCTTAGTTAGTTTGCTAGTGGTTTGTCAATTTTATTGACCTTTTCGAAGAACCAACTCCTGGTTTTGTTGATGGTTTCAGTTGATTTTCTGTTTTCTATTTCATTTATTTCTGCCTTAATTTTTATAATTTCCGTTATTTTAGAGAGTGTCAGGTTTTCTCTCTGCTATTTTTCAATTTGTTGGAGATGTTGGGTTAGAGAGTCAATTATAATTTTTTATTGCCTTTTCATGTATTTACTTATTGCTTTAAGGTGACCTCTGATTACTACTTTGGCTCTTTCCCAAAGATTTTGGTAAGTTGTGTTTTCATTGTTATTTGTTTCAAGAAACTTTTTCATTTCATTTTTTATTTCTTCTAGTACCCACTCATGTTCAAGGAAGGTGTTGTTCGTCTTCCAAATGTATGGGTTTTTTTTTCTCCTTAATCCTTTTATTATTAATTTTTTAGCATCGTGGTCTGAGAAAATTCTTTGCATTATTTCTGTTTTTGAACTTATTGATGCTTGCCTTGTGACCTAAAATGTGACCTTTTCTGGAGAACTTTCCATGCACATTGAAGAAGAAAGTATACTGCATTTTTTTTGTGTGCATTAGCCTATGCATATCTATGAGATCGATTTGGTTTAGTATGTGGTTTAATTTCTCAGCATCTTGGCTGAGTTTTCTTTTCTTGAGAGTGGTGTACTGAAGTCTCCAACTACTATAATGGTGTTGTCTATTTCCTTTCCCAGTTTTGTTAATATTTGTTTTGTATATTTTCCAGCTCTATAGTTTGGTACATAAATATTTTATTGATATGTCTTCTTATTCTATTGACCCTTTAAGCACTATGTAGTGGCCTTCCTTGTCCTTTGTGATGGTTTTTGCATTGAAATCTATCTTATCAGAGATATATATCACTACTCCCAAACTCAGTTCTATAATTAACATCATATCTGTACATTTATAAGACAGTTTGTAGAGTTTCCAGAGGCATCTAGCTTAGGAAGTGTTTGCCACTTCTGCTTCCCAACATGAAACAATCTGGAAGCTCATCCAACTATTGTACATAATTGGTAACCATTAAGGTATTTTAACACAACTATGGAATAGTTTTCAGCATCACAGCAACTCCAATTTGTTTAGTACAGCAAATAGACAAATGATTGCTGTGTCTTTTAAAGAATATTCTTCTAACCTTTCAGGCCACCCCAAAGACCCATTGCCTCATCATCTATTTCAAAGCCACACCCTCAAGTAGGGCTCCACCTTTACCCTTATTCTAAAGCTGAAGGGCCACCCACTTTTGAGGGGGGAAAAGAACAGTAACACACAACAAAAAGGACCCCAAAAACTTCCCTTGCCTGACTGCCATCAAGATGAGCCGCCATTGAGATGCCAGTCAGCCAGCCAGTCAGCCGACTTCCAGAGTGGAGGGAGACTC